>NC_053390.1:284707955-285007955 GCF_905171765.1 Bufo bufo | reverse complement strand
GACAGGTAAGTTGATGGGCAGAGGAGTCATTAACTTAATGCAAGGATAAATACGGGAGGAAGATTATTTGCCAAGGATAAAAGCCAGCATTTAGGCATCCGGGCCTTGGGATAGAAACCAAACAGGAGTTCTAAAGAACAGTGTACACTATTTCTGAGGAGAAGGTACAACCTGATTCTGAGTGTGTTGTTGATTACCCTCTGAGTATCTTGCACAGAATTATACCTGCCAGTATTTGAAATAAGCCTGCTTGTGAAGCACTTGATACAAGGGACTGCATTACCATCTTGTTGTACAAAGTTGGACTGTTATAAGTAAAGCAAAGTTTGGTTCACTATACCACCTGTGTGCCTCACTTATTACTGCTATAAATCGGTGTGTACCGTTACAGGCACTGGCGTCACGATTCTTAAAGGGACCTTGCCTCAGGCACTCAAAACACCTGCAACATCCAGGGCACCTCATCCACCATCAGGCCTGGTCTCTACATACAGAGTGTGCCCCAGAGGAACTTTGTGTCAGCCTCTCCTTCACTGTCGCATGCCTGCCCAGGGTTCTCCTATGAACAGTGAGTAACCCTCGATTGCCCATAACCGTGACCTCACTTCGCAATATCCTGCAGGTCTGGCGTGCTGCATAAATTGGCGTCACGAATAGGATACGATCATTCCTGCGCCATTGTTGGAATACAAAAACTGTGTGCCATTATATACCTATAAAGTGACTAAGCCCTACTTGTTTATTTGAAATTGCTGGGCCAAAGAACTCTGATAATTGCGGTGTGAAGAACTGTATATTGCATGGACTGTTTTGCTGCTTGTTTAGTCACCGCTTGCTGTCAGTGAATAGACAGCGTTTTTGCTTAAAGATGGCGGCTTAACCTGACTGGATTTATTTGCTGCGTCATCTTTGTACATTGTCTGGCGGGAAAAATTGTCGCCTTCTGCTGAAAAGTGCGGGAAAGGCTGTATGTCCGCGCCACCGTCCTGTCTAGAAATTAACATGTCTGCTATATTGGACTCCGCCTCCCCTATGCTCGAGTACCTGGGGGGCGGCCTCCCGGAGCAATGGGAGGATCTGTCTACAATTATTGGTGCCGCCCTGTCGCTCTCCAGAGAAGGATTGAGCATGTTGGCGAGTGAGGACTGCTTTGAATTGCTGTCAGCACCTATGGAACTTAACATGGATTCTACTACTAAAGAGCGAGAAGACGCTCCACCGGCCTATTCTCCGGGACCGAAGAGACCCAACTGCCCGCCACCAAGGATGCAGCCTGAGCCCTACTACGGCTCATGGAAGGACTTTCACCGGCCCTCGATGCAGTGGTCGGCACTTATGGCAGAGATACAGGAGGCCGCGATAAAAAAAACGACCAGAACCAAGATCTATTTTGAGGAGCTGGCAAAGACCGTATATGAGCGCCACACCGACAACCAACCCCGCCTGGAAAGGAGAATGGGGTTGGTAGTGGCCTTCGATAAAGACAGAGGGTTCGGCTTCATTAAAGATTATACTACCGGCAGGGATCTCTATGTCAATCGAAGATCCGTCAAGTGGAGCTACCTCCCAGAGCATATGCACAACCTCCGCGAGGGAGAGGAGGTGGAATTTACTCCTGCTGAAGGCCTGCGAGGCCCCTACGCCACTGCTGTGACCCGTCCTAAAAAGAAGTCGGAGAACTGGGAAGAAGATGATGACTATCATGGCTGCGAGCGCGAACCAGAGCGCTCTCCAGAATCGGCCCACAATACTTTTCAGGAGCGAGGCTCCTTCATTGGCCCAAATGTCTTCTGGCAACCAACTGTGGTGGAAAAGTGGGTGAGCCCGTATCCTTCCCCCGAGCTGCCCCACCAGGAAAAGACTATAGAAGAGCTTGAAAATCTAGAGCAATTCCATGTTGCTCTAGACAACATCCGCAAGGGAATAAAAGCAGACGCGTTACCCGAACCTGCAGCGGCCGCGCAAGACAAGCCGGATCCCTCACCTGTACCTGCGGTGACATCGGAAGACAGCGACGCAGAACCCGAGAGCCTGGATTATCAGATCGTCCGACTGGAGCTACAACTGCGAGGCCTGTGCCAGCTTGCTACCGCCAGTATCCGGACTCCGCCTAAGAAAAAGGAAAGTGGGGTTAAGGACTCGGACGTCTCTGAGTCTGAGGTAAGGGTACCTGTCCCTGCCAGCCGGCCCCCTATAGTGACTGCAGCTGCGGTAGGACCCCCAAGAAGGCCTACCTATTCAGTGCACCGGCGTGTGCGATCTGTAACCCCTGAGCCAACAGGGCCTCCCGCTGTGATATTACCTGGACCTATGGAACCTTCCATCTCATATGCATCCAGATACAGCGATCCGTATGCAGCACTAAGACCACCAACTATAATCTCCCCTAGGCCTATGGGGACAATACCAATTAGGGGTCTGTAAAGGAGGAATATTAATCAGCAATATTTATGCAAATATCGATAATTAATATTCATAAATGGGAGGAGCCATCTATTGATAACTCCGCCTATTTATACCTTTATATAATAATAACAATACTTTCGCTATGCCTTACACTGATCGCTACACTAGCTGCATGCGCCTTACTAACTAACTATCGCCAATAACTACACGTTACACAGATACAAATATAACGGTATTTATTAACAATACACTACGCAATACACTAACAATACAGCACTAAATATACAGTACTCAACTACACTACACGTTCCCAATTCCACCCATAAACTAACTATACGATACACACATTCAATATTAACAGCCCACCCACCTAGTACTATATACTATCCCTATGGGGTAGACGAAGGCTGACGGTGGTCTTACAAGGGTGTAAGCCAACCACAAAGCATAAATATATTAGAGTAAATCAGGGATCAGGGCCACAAGAGGCGTAAAGGGTTACCAGGGGTGTAGGATTATCAGGGGTAATAGGTAGGGACCAGGGGTATGTAGGGTAGGGTTACCAGGGGTATATAGGGTAGGGTTACCAGGGGTATATAGGGTAGGGTTACCAGGGGTATATAGGGTAGGGTTACCAGGGGTATATAGGGTAGGGTTACCAGGGGTATATAGGGTAGGGTCACCAGGGGTGTGTATATCAGGGGAGCAGGGGATAGGGTTATAGTGATAGGGTTACCAGGGGATAGCAGGAGGGTATATAGTGTTACCAGGGGATAACAGGAGGGTATATAGTGTTACCAGGGGATAGCAGGAGGGTATATAGGGTTACCAGGGGATAGCAGGAGGGTATATAGACCAGGGGATAGCAGGAGGGTAAATAGAGTTATATAAAAGATACTTAGGGTCTAATGCTCGTTGTCCAGGGGGGCTCGTTGGTCCAGGGGAGGATTCTTCTGGCCGGTGGTAAGCTGGACTGCTGAGCGCCGCCAGCCTATTTAAGCTTGGCAGCGCCCGCTCGCAGTCCCTCTATTGCCGCCGTGCGCATGCGCACCGCCGGCCTGAACTCGTTGGCTGGCGCGGTGATATGACGTCACCGCGCCGGCCCGAGGATCTTAGAGCGCGCTTCCAGGAGGGGGGATCCTTTGATCCTCCCGCCTGTGAAGCGGACGCCTACCTCCGGCGCTGTAATTACAGCGCCGGAGGTCAGCCACTCACAGGGGCATGGGAACTCCTTGTTCCCATGTCTCTGTTAGGAGCATCATCTCCGGCGCGGCCGGAGATGATGACAAAGGGCAGAGGATCTTATTGATCCTCTGTCCTTTGTAGAGGCCGACGCTGGACATAATTGTCCAACTGTCGGTCTCCTCCACCACCGCCAGCAGACGCATCTGAGCGGGGATTTGGGGCACCAGCAACTGCCATATATGTTTATGGATGCTTGAGGCACATCCATAAACATATATGAATGGAATCACATACATATAGGGGGCATATATATATATCTATATGATAAGGGGGCTTATATCTGTATGATAAGGGGACATATGATAAGGGGCGTATATTAAGGGGGCCCATACATCTATATCATATATTAAGGGGGCATATACATAATTCCCACAGGGGCATGAATGAGCCCCTGGGGAATATCAGAGGCGGATGGGCGCAGGTGCTGGGCACATCTGCGCACATCGCCCTCTGAGGGGAACATTATGCACCGCTAATATATACATATATGCATGCCCCAGTAGGCATGCATATATATCTATGTATACCTGCCACCCTTCCTCAACAGGGTCCTTTCATGCTGTAACTGCCACCCAATACTGTTTTGTGGGCCCATCCGCATGTGGAATCTCACTACAGGCCCAATCTACCAATGGAACCAGGGAGTGCCACTAACGTACCAAGTGGATTTGATATACCCCTGTAAGTAGTCCTGCCAGGCCATATTATTACTTCTTTTTGTCAAAAGGGACCTTACTAAAGAGGATTTAACCCTTCCTTGTTTTGACACCAATGAGCTGCTGCCAGTTCTCCACGGCCCAGTGGCAGTTGCACGGCCACTGAGAATAATACATGCTCTGCTGCCATATTGTTAACAGGACCTCCTGCCTGCTTCAAGAACTCAAAGCCAAGTTGTGCCTATTTTTGTTTGCACCTTTACCCTTTTAACCCCCTTTTGAGGTTGATTAAGGGATATTACAGCACTTATTTTATACGCCATTTTTAATAATGTATACTTTTATTGTGCTGTGACTTTTATATGCAACTTATGTTCCAAGGAAATGTGCCCAGAGATAGACTCTAATGTATGTGAGCCTCTGAGATGCTGCTCTATTATGCAACTTATACTTCAAGGAAATGTACCCGGAGATGGACTCTAATGTGTGTGAGCCTCTGAGATTCTGCTCTTCTGCGCTAACTTTATAGTTCTTCAGATATATATCACTTGCTGTAACCATTTACAAGACCAGGGTACGGACTCATTTTCATTCTTTGAGCCTCCAGGGACTTATTCTATTTTGCATTTTCTATGGGACTACTGTATTTTATTATGGACAATTGCACTTCAGTTTTATTATGGACTATCCTGGTATACCTTGATATGCTGCACCAGGTCAGCGCCCCCTGTTCCCTTATATTATCCTGAGAGAAGAGAACGACGCCCCTTTTCACCGGACTTGTTCCTAAGCCAGCAGAACTGCCTGATATATGTATGTGAATTTGCAAATGTAGATGTATGTTCCTGCTTTTTTTTTTTTTTTTTTTTCAGGTGCAGTCTCCAGCTGGGCAGGGCCCCTTATGTTGCGCCGAGGACGGGCAACGTTGTAGCATGGGGGTATGTAGTGTCCCACTAGGTATGGGTGGACACTACACAAGGGTCAATTGGGTCACGTGTTACTCCTACTCCTAAGGGACAGTAATATCATATTTAACCATGTATTTTAATGTATTTTCTATGTGCTTTTATGTGTATTGTTCCCCTGTGACATGCATAGCAGGCCTATGAGGGTGTAGTTAGGCATCCTAGACACTAGAGGGTGATAGGGAGCCCCTGGTATAAATGTTCAGGCCCAGACAGGGAGGAGTGAGTCTGTAGTCAGGAGTCTGTGAAGACAGAAGTGAGAGGGCATCTTAGCCAGAGATATGCTGAGGGCCTCCTCCTGACATGCAGCTAGATAGTCCAGGCTTCTAGTTGCCACCAGGAGGCTAGTGAAGGACCATAGCCTGCCTGAAGTATTATTGAGTCTATGATAGCACAAGAAGAAGTCACCCCAGTAGAAGAGATGTGCCTCCTGGGAGAAACCTACAGTACCCTCAAGCCAAGCAAGGCCAGTGTAACCAGCTAAGACAAGTAAGTTGATAGGCAGAGGAGTCATTAACTTAATGCAAGGATAAATACGGGAGGAAGATTATTTGCAAAGGATAAAAGCCAGCATTTAGGCATCCGGGCCTTGGGATAGAAACCAGACAGGAGTTCTAAAGAACAGTGTACACTATTTCTGAGGAGAAGGTACAACCTGATTCTGAGTGTGTTGTTGATTACCCTCTGAGTATTTTGCACAGAATTATACCTGCCAGTATTTGAAATAAGCCTGCTTGTGAAGCACTTGATACAAGGGACTGCATTACCATCTTGTTGTACAAAGTTGACCTGTGTACCTCACTTATTACTGCTATAAATCGGTGTGTACCGTTCCAGGCACTGGCGTCACGATTCTTAAAGGGACCTTGCCTCAGGCACTCAAAACACCTGCAACATCCAGGGCACCTCATCCACCATCAGGCCTGGTCTCTACATACAGAGTGTGCCCCAGAGGAACTTTGTGTCAGCCTCTCCTTCACTGTCGCATGCCTGCCCAGGGTTCTCCTATGAACAGTGAGTAACCCTCGATTGCCCATAACCGTGACCTCACTTCGCAATACCCTGCAGGTCTGGCGTGCTGCACAAGATCTTGTCCGTCATCAATCCCGTTGTCTTCCGTCTTGATCTTCATCAGACTTGGAAGATCCATAATGTTTTTCATAGGTCCCTATTAAAACCTTATGTCCAACCCACTGTACCCTCCTCTTTGCCTGCTCCTCTGATTTTTGTTGATGGTAATCTTGAATTCCAGGTCTCTAGGATTGTGGATTTTTCGCATTATCCGCGGTTCTCTCCAATACCTTGTTCATTGGGAGGGTTATGGTCCTGAGGAGAGGATGTGGGTCCCAGTGGCAGACATTAAGGCCACTCGTCTCATCAAGGCTTTCCATAGGTCTCATCCTGAGAAGGTGGGTTCGGAGTTTCCGGAGTCCACCCGTAGAGGGAGGGGTACTGTCACCGCCACTTCTGTTAGAAGGTCTGACAGACGTCCTTTTCTACCTCTTGCATGATGTTCTATGTTTTGGTTTCACTTTGTCATCTCATTTCCTTCTCCCAGGTGTCACCTATTTAGACTAATCCTCTTTCCTTTATATTCCCTCCCATACTGCCTCACTTTGCGGTTTATACTACTTCCTGGATTGAAGTGTTCACTGCTGAAGACTTCTGTTGCTGCTTGTTCAGATTAGTCCTTTCATGTATTGTGTTTCCTTGCTGGCTTGATTCTAGGTGACCCTGACTCCCTCCGTATTAAGTGCAGGGAGCCGGTGGTCGTGTCCCCTCACTATTATAGGGTTTTTAGGTGTCACACAGTCTAGGTACTCCATGCAATCGTCTACCTCTGAGACCCTTGTATGTGCTTAGCAGTCAGGGTGAGCTCTTAGGGTTTTATAGGGGTCACCTTTATGCCGATTAGTTTGGGATCAAGCCAGTCGGATGTTTATCCATAACTTCCAGCTATCTGCAACATCATCCGTGACAGGCCCCAGATGTAGGATATTGCAAAAAATTGATGTTTTTTTAAACCCAGAATATAATTGCAGTATTTCAAGCTTGTATTTCACTGTGACAAATGCAGCAAAGGCACCAGATGTAGGGTATTGCAAAAAATGAGTGTTTTTTAAAAACCCAGAATATAATTGCAGTATTTCAAGCTTGTATTTCACTGTGACAATTGCAGCAAAGGCATCAGATGTAAGGTATTGCAAAAAATTTGTGTTTTTTTAAAACCAGAATATAATTTCAGTATTTCAAGCTTGTATTTCACTGTGACAAATGCAGCAAAGGCATCAGATGTAAGGTATTGCAAAAAAATTGGTGTTTTTTTAAAACCAGAATATAATTTCAGTATTTTTAGCTTGTATTTCACTGTAACAAATGCAGCAAAGGCCGCAAATTTAGTATCTTGCCCAAAATGGGTGTTTTTTAATACCAGAATATAACAGCACTATCTAACGCTTGTATTTCACTGTGACAAATGCAGCAAAGACCGCAAATTTATTGACTTGCGCAAAATGGGTGTTTTAAGAATACCAGAATATAACAGCGGTATATCACACTTCTATTGGACTGTCAGAAATGCAGCAAAGGCCGCAAATTTATTATCTTGCCCAAAATGGGTGTTTTTTTAATACCAGAATATAACAGCACTATCTAACGCTTGTATTTCACTGTGACAAATGCATCAAAGGCCCCACATGTAGGGTATTGCAAAAAAATGGTTGTTTTTTTAAAACCAGAGTATAATTGCAGTATTTCAAGCTTGGATTTTACTGTGACAAATGCAGCTAAGGCCCCACATGTAGGGTATTGCCAAAAATGGGTGTTTTTTAAACCCAGAATATTATTGCTGTATTTCAAGCTTGTATTTCACTGTGATAAATGGAACAAAGGCCCCAGATGTAGGGTATTGCCAAAAATGGGTGCTTTTTTTTAACCTAGAATATTATTGCAGTATTTCAAGCTTGTATTTCACAGTGAAAAATGCAGCAAAGGACCCAGATGTAGGGTATTGCCAAAAATGGGTGTTTTTTTTAAACCCAGAATATTATTGGAGCATTTCAAGCTTTTAGCCAGGATTAGCAAATCTGCCCTAATCTGTTCATTACTCTGGCCCACTCTGAGTCAGTAGTTCATTATTTGAGTGTTAGGAAGTGTATAATGGGTGTTGCTCTTTCCTGGGACTAGTAAGACTGCTATATAAAAGTAATTTTGCTAAAAGGAATTTGATATGAAACATTATTATGCTACAGTAACTGTCACTTTCACAAAGACAGGTGCAAAGAATATGTCTGCCAGCAGCAGAGTTAAAGGGGTTTTCTGGGATTTTAATATTGATGACCGATCCTCAGGATTGGTCATTAATATCAGATCAGCAGGGGTCTGACACCCTGCACACCCGCAGAACAGCTGGTTGCTGTCTGCATCTTTTGCAGACCTGTTCATACAGCCGTCTAAATGGGTCCTTAGTGTGTATTGTAAGAAGGCGCAAGGGTCCGTCATTGACGGAAGGTACGTGTCACCGAGGTTCCTGGCCTCGGTGAGATAGGAGCCGGTTATTTTGCGTGTCAGCCGCAGCTAGTGCTCGCTGACACAGTTTTTTCTTATATAAGTGAGGAAAAAAGAGACCAAAGAGTAAGGGTGATGGAAAAAAAGGTTTCAAAAGCGCCAAGGAGACTACTAAGTGGTGAAAAAAGAGAGGAAGGCGAATGACAGTTCCCGAGGCAACACCCTTACATATACAGTGCAAACAAAGGGTTCGCCCCGGGTGCCAAATGCTCTAGGTACGCCCCTGGCGCCAGGGGAGTGGTAGAATTATGAAAATCTTGTATAAAATCTTATATTAAAATCTTATATGAAAAAAAAGTAAAAAAAGAAAGAAGAGCAAAAAAAGAAAAAAATATACAAGTGTTTTACTTGCTCTTGAGAAAGGAGAATATATACCCTGAAACGCATTGAGCTATTAACCATTAAAGAACTCTCCACTTGGAGACCTTTCTTTGTTTATGAGGTGTCTACTCCACTGCAGCTCATGCTTTGCACTTAGATGCCTGTTCATGCAGGTTGTGCTCAGGTTAAGAACGTTTATGCCTCGCTTCAGGCTCTGATTGTACAGCGTGCAAACCACTTGTGTCTTGTCGTCAGCACATTGTCTGAAGAACTGCCACGCCAGGGAACTCCTTGAAGCTGGCTTTGGTGTGCTCGGTCCCTTGCTGCGGTCGGCAGTAGCAGGCGTACTGTCTAGGGGACGGCCGCTCCGCTTTTGCACCCTTATCCCTCTTTTGCTGTGCTGGTGGCTCTGTGCGACCACTGCCTCTGAACTACACAGGTCACTCGCATGACCTTGATTCCATGTGGGGTCGAGGACCTCATCGTCCTCCACATCATCTTCCACCCAGTATTCACCCCTGCCCTCCTTGTCGGTCTGCACACTTTCGAAAGCCCCAGCAGTTGGCACCTGTGTTTCGTTATCATCCGAAATGTGCTACGATGGTCCTCCCATGTACTCATCTTGAAACATAAGTGGTTGGGCATCGGTCAAGTCAATCTCTTCCACTTCTGAGGCAGGGCTAGGTGGATGGCCCTGGGAAACCCTGCTAACAGAGTCATAAAAAAGCAGGAGAGACTGCTGCATGACTTGGGGCTCAGACTGCTTGGCTGATTTGCAAGGGGGTGAGGTGAAAGACTGATGGACATCGGCTGCAGGTGCCAACTCTGATCTTTCATCAGGAGACTGGGTGGGAGACAATGTAAAGGAACTGGAGGCACTGTCAGCAACCCAATCTGCTTTCGCCTGTACTTGTTGTGACCTCACCATTCGTAGAGCTGCATTAGGCCCGACCAAATACCGCTGACGGTTCTGTCGCCTACTCGGACCTGAGGAAGGTGTTTCACTTGTGAGTGTAGCTGGCACAGTTTGACCACGTCCTCTCCCTGCAACAGGAGCTCAACCAGCAGCACCACGACCGGGGCCACGTCCCTTATTTTACACTCTCCTCATATTTCTCAAATTTAGGATCTTGCCAAAAATGGGTGTTTTTTTAAAATAACAGAGTAGAACAACAGTATCTAACGCGTGTATCTCACAATGACAGATGCAGCAAAGGCTGCAAAAATAAGTCTTTTTGCCCTAAATAGGTGTTTTTTTTTAAATAGCAGACTAGAACAACAGTATCTAAAGGCTGTATCTCACACGTACAGATGCAGACAAGGCTACAAAATTAAGATTTTTGCACTAAATGTGTGTTTTTTTAATACCAGAATATGACAGCAGTATATAACGCTTGAATTTCACACGTACAGATGCAGACAAGGCCGCAAAATAAGTATTTTGCCCAAAATGTGTTTTTTTTTTAATACCAGTATAGCACAGCAGTATCTAAAGCGTGTATCTAACACGTACAGATTCAGACAAGGTCGCAAAATAAGTTTTTTGCCCTAAATGGGTGTTTTTTTAATAGCAGAATAGAACAACAGTATGTAAAGGGTGTATATCACAATGACAGATGCAGCGAAGGCTGCAAAATTAAGATTTTTGCCCTAAATGTGTGTTTTTGTAATACCAGAATATGACAGCAATATATAATGCTTGAATTCCACACGTACAGATGCAGACAAGGTCGCAAATTAAGTATTTTGCCCTAAATGGGTGTTTTTTTAAAACCCAGAGAATTATAACTGTATTTCTAGCTTAAATTGCACACTGACTAATGCGGCAGAGGCCCCAGTATTGCCAAAAATTTGTGTTTTTTTAAAGCCAGAAAATTATTGAATTATTTCCAGCTTGTTGTTAACAATCACAGATGCTGCAAAGGCTGCAATATTAAGTATTTTGCCCAAAATGGGTGTTTTTTGAATAACAGAATATGACAGCAGTATATAATGTTTGAATTTCACACGTACAGATGCAACAAGGGCTGTAAAATTGAGTATTTTGCCCAAAAAGGGTGTTTTTTAAAACCCCAAAAATTATAGCTGTATTTCTAGCTTAAATTGCAAACTGACTAATGCGGCAGAGGCCTAAGATGGAGGTTATTGCCAAAAAAAATTGTTTTTTTAAACCCAAATTATTATTGCAGCATTTCAAGCTTGGATTTCAATGTCACAAATGCACATATGCAGTGCTGGTGCACTGAGCTTGCATAAAATGTCCGCCGCTGCCCACTTAACTAAAAGACGGATAAAAGTTATTTTTCTCTGTCACTGGGCTCAGGTCAGTGTAAAAAGATTCTCTCCCTCACAGCAGCAG
Organism: Bufo bufo; assembly: GCF_905171765.1. Taxonomy (NCBI): domain Eukaryota; kingdom Metazoa; phylum Chordata; class Amphibia; order Anura; family Bufonidae; genus Bufo; species Bufo bufo. Next base: position 284,996,436 of record NC_053390.1, on the reverse strand, counting down.
CATCCTCTCCCTACACTAGCAACAGAAGAGTGACATGCAGCGCTATGTGACTCCAGCTTATATAAAGGCTGAGTCACATGCTGCACTGGCCAATCACAGCCATGCCATTAGTAGGCACGGCTGTGATGGCTTCTAAGGGCACAGAGTTAAACGCTTGTTTAAAAGTGGCAAGAAATTGCCTAATACCGAACCCGAACTTTTACTGAAATGTTCGGGTTCAGGTGCGGGGTCCAAAAATCCTAAAGTTCGGTACAAACCCAAACTTTACAGTTCGGGTTCGCTCAACCCTAGTTATCAGTGATTGATAGCATTCTCCATGTAAGTGTATATACAGAGATAGCTGTCAGTCACTGTTAATAATAATATTTATTTATATAGCGTCACAATTTTACGCAGCGCTTTACAAATTCAGAGGGTTCATGTACAAAACAAAAGATATCACATCATAATTGGCTAATATACTGTATAACTGCTACACTAGCAGTGAGGGCCCTGCTAGCAAGAACTTACAATCCATGAGGAAATTAGAGTGACACAAAAGGTAGTTGATTGTGATATGTAGTAGTCAAGCCATTATAGTACTGAAAGCAGTGGTGTAGGCCGATCTGCTTTGGGTGTGAGACTGTTAGAATATCGAGTTGGGGGGGGGGGCGGTTACTCGGGGAAAAGTCATTTTAGGAAGCTTGATAAGCCTGCTTGAAAAGATGTGTTTTAAAGCACGTTTGAAGGTACGGAAGTTGGGAATTGACCTGATATTTTGGGACAGAGAGGAAATAGGTGCAGCTCGAGAAAAGTCTTGAAGACGGAAGTAAGAGGTATGAATTACGGAGGACTTTAATCTTAGGTCACTAACAGAACTGAGAGCACGAGTAGGGTGGTATATGGAATTGAGGGAGTAAATGTATGGAGGTGCAGCACTGTGGAGAGCTTTGTGGATGAAGGTGAGAGGTTTGAACTGTATTCTGTGGTGGATAGGCAACCAGTGAAGTGACTGGCACAGACTAGTAGCATCAGTATAGCGGGTGGACAGATAGAGGAGCCTGGCCGCAGCATTTAGAACAAACTGAAGGGGAGACCGATTAGTAATCAGTTGCAGTAGTCTAGACAATAACAAATCAAAACAACAACAAGGGTTTTGGCCATTTCCACAGTAAGAAAAGGGCGAATTCTGGAGATATTCTTGAGGTGCAGACGACAAGAGCGAGCAAGTGATTGGATATAGGGAACAAAGGAAAGATCAAACATGACCCCCAAGATAGCAGGCGTGTTGCCCAGGAGTTATGATACTGCCACAGACTGAAATTGAAATATCAAGTTTAGGTGGTTCAGCATATAGGGAAAAGACAAGAAGTACAGTTCTTGAGAGGTTCAGTTTTAGATAGAGAGAGGACATAAGGTTAGAGACAGCTGCCAGACAATTACTGGTGTTTTGGAGTAAAGCAGGGGTGATGTCAGGGTATGAAGTGTAAAGTTTAATATTATCAGCATAGAGATGGTACTGAAAGCCAAATCTACTGATAGTTTGTCCCATGGGGGCTGTGTAGGGGGAGAATAGTAGCGGACCTAGGACTGAACCCTGAGGAACTCCAACATCAAGAATCAAAAGAGAATAGTCACCATTCCTTTTTTCTGTCCAGAGATTATTAGACACTTTAGTAAGGGCAGTTTCTGTAGAGTGGAGAGGATAAAAGGAAGATTGTAAGGGGTCAAGAAGAGAGTTTACAGAGAGATAGCTTATTAAGCCAGAGTAGACAAGATGTTCCAGGAGTTTAGAGATGAAGGGGAGGTTAGAAACAGGTCGGTAGTTAGCATCACAGGTCGGGTCAATAGATTTTTTTTTTTGTAGTGGGGTTATGACAGAATGTTTGTTAGAGGATGTAAAGACACCAGAAGAGAGAGGTTAAATATTGTAGTGAGGTGAGTGATAATAACTGCGGAGAGGGACTGAAGAAAGTTTGAGGGAATAGGATTACTGCTGCAGGTCGTTGGTCAAGAAGAAGAGAGAAGCCTGGAGACTTATTCATCTGTCATAGGGTCAAAAGAGGAGAGAGAGCAAGTGGAGGTGTGGGAGGGAGGGGATTGAAATTGGTTGGTGCCTGGGAGATTATTTCCTTCCAGATATTGCCAATCTTGTCTCTGAAGTAAGTGGCCATGTCATCAGCGCAGGTCGGTGTACACAAGGGAGGTGTTATCAGTGATTGGTAACATTATTTAAGTATGTGTGCATACAGAGAAAGCTGTCAGCCACTGATAGATGTACACAAGGAGTTGCTAGCAGTGATTGATAGTATTCTCTGTGTAAGTGTGTATGCAGAGATAGCTGTCAGTCACTGATAGATATACAATTTAAAAATTTGCTTTTACAATTCTAAGCCTTATAAGATCCTAAAAAAATAAATTACATTTACAAAATTATGCAAACATGAAAGTGGACATATAGGGAATGTAAGGTAATAACTCTCTTATGATGTATCACTATCTATCTTAAAAGCAGAGAAATTCAAAATTTGCTGTAAATTTGGGATTTTTTTTATAAATAAAGGTGAATTATATCAACTAAAATTTTTTACTATCATGAAGTACAATGTGTCACGAGAAAACAATCTCAGAATGATTTGGTTAAGTAAAACCATTCCGAAGTTATCACCACATAAAGTGACACGTCAAGTTTCCAAAAAACGGCCTGGTCCTTAAAGGATAACTGTCACACTTAGACCCTAATTAAAATTTTCATATATGTAGTTACTAATAACTAGTGTTGATCACGAATATTCGAATTTCGAATTTTTATTGCGAATATAGGTACTTTGAAAATTCGCGAATATTTTGAATATAGTTACATATACAGGGAGTGCAGAATTATTAGGCAAGTTGTATTTTTGAGGATTAATTTTATTTTTGAACAACAACCATGTTCTCAATGAACCCAAAAAACTCATTAATATCAAAGCTGAATATTTTTGGAAGTAGTTTTTAGTTTGTTTTTAGTTTTAGCTATTTTAGGGGGATATCTGTGTGTGCAGGTGACTATTACTGTGCATAATTATTAGGCAACTTAACAAAAAACAAATATATACCCATTTAAATTATTTATTTTTACCAGTGAAACCAATATAACATCTCAACATTCACAAATATACATTTCTGACATTCAAAAGCAAAACAAAAACAAATCAGTGACCAATATAGCCACCTTTCTTTGCAAGGACACTCAAAAGCCTGCCATCCATGGATTCTGTCAGTGTTTTGATCTGTTCACCATCAACATTGCGTGCAGCAACAACCACAGCCTCCCAGACACTGTTCAGAGAGGTGTACTGTTTTCCCTCCTTGTAAATCTCACATTTGATGATGGACCACAGGTTCTCAATGGGGTTCAGATCAGGTGAACAAGGAGGCCATGTCATTAGATTTTCTTCTTTTATACCCTTTCTTGCCAGCCACGCTGTGGAGTACTTGGACGCGTGTGATGGAGCATTGTCCTGCATGAAAATCATGTTTTTCTTGAAGGATGCAGACTTCTTCCTGTACCACTGCTTGAAGAAGGTGTCTTCCAGAAACTGGCAGTAGGACTGGGAGTTGAGCTTGACTCCATCCTCAACCCGAAAAGGCCCCACAAGCTCATCTTTGATGATACCAGCCCAAACCAGTACTCCACCTCCACCTTGCTGGCGTCTGAGTCGGACTGGAGCTCTCTGCCCTTTACCAATCCAGCCACGGGCCCATCCATCTGGCCCATCAAGACTCACTCTCATTTCATCAGTCCATAAAACCTTAGAAAAATTAGTCTTGAGATATTTCTTGGCCCAGTCTTGACGTTTCAGCTTGTGTGTCTTGTTCAGTGGTGGTCGTCTTTCAGCCTTTCTTACCTTGGCCATGTCTCTGAGTATTGCACACCTTGTGCTTTTGGGCACTCCAGTGATGTTGCAGCTCTGAAATATGGCCAAACTGGTGGCAAGTGGCATCTTGGCAGCTGCACGCTTGACTTTTCTCAGTTCATGGGCAGTTATTTTGCGCCTTGGTTTTTCCACACGCTTCTTGCGACCCTGTTGACTATTTTGAATGAAACGCTTGATTGTTCGATGATCACGCTTCAGAAGCTTTGCAATTTTAAGAGTGCTGGATCCCTCTGCAAGATATCTCACTATTTTTGACTTTTCTGAGCCTGTCAAGTCCTTCTTTTGACCCATTTTGCCAAAGGAAAGGAAGTTGCCTAATAATTATGCACACCTAATATAGGGTGTTGATGTCATTAGACCACACCCCTTCTCATTACAGAGATGCACATCACCTAATATGCTTAATTGGTAGTAGGCTTTCGAGCCTATACAGCTTGGAGTAAGACAACATGCATAAAGAGGATGATGTGGTCAAAATACTCATTTGCCTAATAATTCTGCACGCAGTGTATTCATAATTTCTAATATTTGAATTTTTTTGGATTATTTTTTTTTTGTTTTGTTTTTTTTTCGATTTTTTTTTATTTCATTTTTTTATCAGTACACATGATCCCTCACTGCTTCTAGCTTGTGGGCCAATAAGAAGGCTGCAATATACTTGACTTTAGGAGTAGTAGTGTTTGCGAATTTTGCTCTATATTTGTTTTTTTTGAATATTCACTATATTGCTATATATTCTTTTTTTAGAATATTACGAATATTCGAAAAAACTAAGTTATAGCACTATAGAGAATATTCGAAAAAAATCGAATATAGAGCAATTTAGCTAATATAGTGCTATAATCTTCTTTGTCTAATAGTTGTAAGTTGAAAAATTCGCAATAAAAAATTCGAATCTGAAAATTTGCATATTACACAATCATCACCTTTCTGATTTTTCGAGTAAAAAAAAAAATCGCGAATTTTCGAATTTGCAAATTTTCGACAAATATTCTACAAAATATTCAGGAAATATCGTGAATTAGAATATGACCCCTGCCGCTCATCACTACTAATAACATGATATTCCAGAATCAGTTACTATTAGACTGACTTACCCCATATTTAATAAGATTCAGCCCTTAGCAACCAGTCTGCATAAAACTGCAATTTCACTATTCAGTTAAGATGGCCGCCACTGCCCTCACCCTGAGGCTAATCCCGCCTGCCCTCACTAGCCAGTAACAATAGCCCCCCAAAAGTGTCAGTAATCAGAGCTCTCCCCCCTAAAGGGTTAATCTCCTGCAGCACAAAGGGGTCCTCTTACCACATGTTGCTTTCATTTCTACACTGAGCAGACGGCAGATCTCCCTTCCCTGCTCTGCGCTGCTTCAACTCTGCATCCTCCAGCTCTGCTGAGTGAGGGAGCGTCTGCCAAGCGCAGGGACAGGGAAGTGCACACAGCCCAGTTACTGTTATCAGCTGCTGGGGAGGACCTGGCTTTACTTTACTTACAGTCCCTGGCTGTCAGTAATGTGACCTTGCACGCAGCGTCCTCCGTCCTTCTATGAAGGATGGACCATGCCTAGCAACTCTATTTTAAGCACAGGTAAAAGTAGGCAGTACAGGGAACAAAAATGTGGAATTAAGGGGTAATTGAATACACAGTGAAAAATTTAAATAGGGCCACAATCTAATACTCCAAAAAAAATATAATACGACAGTTATACTTTAAGAGTTAACAGCTCGACAACAAACAATATGCTTAATGACCTGAGTTCATGCTATTTATGTGAAAAACTGGCTTTACATTTGTTGTCTTTTTTGTTTTCTTCTTTAACCCGTAACAAGATTATGTTGATAGGCCTGAAGTTTAAAGGGATTTATTCTGGATGTTCCAAGCATGTTCATATGAAATCCTTATCAAAAGGGCCATGTTATAAGCCAGTGCATAATGGCTCCTCTTAGAGGGCAGTGGTGGGTAGTGTGAAGAACTAATTCTCGTGATTAGATAAAAAGTTTGCTCTTCCACTTCCTTGCCAAAGCTTCTTATTTGTTTTGTTCCCTGATTCAGCGAGACAGCCTGTGCTCTGTTCTGTATAATCAGAACTTTTTCACACAGCATTCCCCGGCTTTCTCTATCCCTTCTACTCCACTGCTTCAGGAATCTTTCGTCAAAAACAATTTTACTCTGTTCAGCAAAACCCAGATATCAGAATTTCCATTTCTTGTTATTATGTATGATATTTACTACATCCTTGAAAAATAAATTGTACTTTAGGCAGTATGATCTTGAACAGTCTTAAGGGGATTCAAAGGAATACTCCTATTTATTAATGTATTGTGTTCATCTTACATAGCTACACTCAGTGCAGAATAAAAAGCAATTTGGTACTACAGAGCCTAGTACCGGGGACTATAGAACTGTAATACATGTTTCTTGAAGGTACACACCATAGGATGAATTTATCATACCTTGCATTCTAGAATTACGGCTTCAAAAAGTCTTTGAAATTACTTGTGCCAACATTTCTTCAATATTTTGCATTTTTACACCACTCACGCTAGTATTAAAAAGTGGGTAGGAAAGTGTGCCTGTTGTGTCAAGCTGAATTTAACAGGTTTTGCAGGCGATATATATTGATTACCTCTAATCCGCTGTTTGAAGAGGGTGTGGCCCTCCATGTGAGTGCTGCTTCCTCTTCATTACACTGCCTGTCGTCTCCTGTGGAGCGCTGGCTTAGTGTTATTACAAGTACTTGCTCCTTTCAAGTGAATTGAGTTAGTAATTTTAATTACACTGCACCTCCTGCACGACTGTCACTACCAGAGCTTTGAGACGTTCTCACAGTTTTGTTTCTCCACCCCTGTGATGATGTCACTACTAGAGCTTGGAGGAGTTCTCACTGCTCTGTTTCTCCGCCCCTGTGATGAAGTCTTTACTTTCTGTTTCCTTCCTCCCAGCTGTTCCTCCTGCGGTTGATTTCCCTGCCTTTAAATCACCCCTCCTCCTATTGTAGGGCGTGGTTTATATTTCTCATTTCAGTTGTAGCTCTTGCTTGAGTATCTTCACTTGTAGCTATCAGTTCACTGGACCTGTGTTCTGCTGCAGCAAGCACTCCAGATATTGCCAGTTGTCCTTGGATCCGTCTTCTCTGCGGCTGCAGCTCCTTCAGCTAAGTGTGCAGACATTGTTGTGAACCTGGTTATTTTCTGACTGGATCTGAGGTGGCCACGGTTCCCTCCATATACTGAGCAGGGCACCGGTGGCCGTGCCCCTTCCACTATTGTAGGGGTTACAGTGGTCATCAGTCTTAGGTACGCGGGCATGCCTCGTTCCGCCATTTGGATCCGGGCATGTGCTTTAGCAGCATAGGGAGAGCTTTGAAGGTCTGCCAGGGGTCCTCCTTTATCCTCCCTAGTTTGGGTCCGGTCAGTAGCTCTTTTTACTGTGTATACTCTTGTTGCTCACATACAGCCGTGACATTATAATCCACCAAAACCGTCCTTTTTTGACATGGATCCGCTTTCTGGCCTGGTTGACCGCATGCAGGGTCTTTCTTTGGAAGTAGCGGATCTCCGTCAATCTATGACTCAGCTTCAAGCATTGGGCTCTGCTCCGGCTCATGGAGTCTGTTGCGAGCCAAAGGTCTCACTTCCGGAAACGTTCTCCGGGGGCAGTGAGAATTTTGTTCGCTTCAGAGAGGCATGCAAACTCCATTTTTGCTTGTGTCCCCACTCCTCTGGTAAGGAGGAGCAGAGGGTGAGGATTGTCATCTCCCTGCTTAGGGGTAATGCTCAGACTTGGGCTTTTTCGCTGCCATCAGGGGATCCCTCCCTTCGATCCGTGGAAAGATTTTTTGTGGCCCTGGGGCAGATTTATGATGACCCGGATCGTGTTGCTCTGGCCGAATCTAACTTACGTGTTTTATGCCAGAACAAACTGTCTGCGGAGCTTTATTGTTCTGAATTTCGGAGATGGGCAGCTGATTCAGGTTGGAATGATGCTGCACTCCGGAGTCAGTTCTGTCATGGTCTCTCAGAGAGATTGAAAGATGCGTTTGCTTTCCATGAGAGACCAACGTCCTTAGAGTCTGCCATGTCATTGGTGGTACGCCTTGACAGGCGTCTAAGAGAAAGAAACAAGACCTCTCTGTCCAGCCATTGTCAGTCTAGGGGCAATGGTGCGGACTCATTCAGTGTGCAGGGGCCTCATCCTGTCTCGCTCCCCTCTGAGGAGGAGCCCATGCAGCTAGGTCGACTTGCCCCTGATAAAAGAGGATTTAGTCCTCAGAGTATGGTGTGTTTTTGTTGTGGGGGCATATGTCATTTGGCAAATGTTTGTCCGTCTAGGAGATTCTTGAACTGTACTAAGAGCGATAATAAGAGAAAAACCTCAAAAGGTAAATCATCAAATTCTGCTTCATCTGCTACTTTGGGCAAAGTTGATGTAGGAATTGATGCTTTTCCTCTGACCTGCAGTTCCCGTTTTCTCCTGTCTGCCAGGGTGGCGCTAGAGAGCAAAGTCATTTCTTGTGAGATTTTTGTCGATAGTGGAGCGGCCGTCAATCTTATTGACACTCAATTTGTAGCCATGCATGGTTTTCAGGTTTGCACATTAGAAAAGGATATACCTGTTTTTGCTATTGACTCTGCTCCACTCTCACAGAGATCTCTGAAGGGCATTGTTCACAATATCCGGCTAGCTGTAGGTGACACTCATGTGGAGGATATATCTTGTTTTGTCCTTAACGGATTGCCTTCTCCTCTAGTTTTGGGGTTACCCTGGCTCACTAGACATAACCCCACTATTGATTGGCAAGGAAGGCAAATAAATGAGTGGAGTGACTTTTGTAGAGAGAATTGTCTCCCAGCGACTTTTGCAGAGGTGTCTACTAAAACTGTGCAATCATTTCTCTCTGATTTCTCGGACGTGTTTTCCGAGAGCGGTGTTCAGGAGCTACCTCCTCACCGGGAGTTTGACTGTCCCATTAACCTCATTCCCGGCGCCAAGCTGCCAAAAAAGCACGCCTCTACAATCTCTCACAACCGGAAAGAATCGCAATGCGAACTTATATCTCCGAGAGTCTCGATAAGGGGCATATTCGTCCCTCAAAGTCACCTGTGGCCGCGGGTTTTTTTTTTTGTTAAAAAAAAAGATGTCTCTCTGAGACCTTGCCTAGATTTTAGGGAGCTGAACCGTATCACGATTCGCGATCCCTATCCCCTTCCTCTGATCCCGGATCTCTTCAACCAAATTGTTGGGGCCAAGGTGTTTTCCAAATTGGATTTGAGAGGCGCGTACAACCTGGTCAGGGTCAGAGAGGGGGATGAATGGAAAACGGCCTTTAATACCCCTAACGGGCATTTCGAGAATCTCGTTATGCCTTTCGGCCTGATGAATGCTCCGGCCGTCTTTCAGCATGTTAATAGTATTTTCTACCATTTAATGGGGAAATTTGTATTGGTGTATCTTGATGATATTTTGATTTTTTTCCCCTGATGTTCAGACCCATCAGGATCATCTTTTTCAGGTTCTGCAGATTCTGCGGGAAAATAAATTGTACGCCAAGCTGGAGAAATGTCTTTTTATGGTATCGGAGATTCAATTTCTGGGTTTTCTCCTCTCTGCTTCTGGTTTTCGCATGGATCCGGAGAAGGTCCGTGCTGTACTTGAGTGGGAGCTTCCTGAGAATCAGAAGGCATTGATGCGCTTTCTGGGTTTTGCGAACTATTACAGAAAGTTCATTTTGAATTATTCCTCTGTTGTCAAACCCCTTACTGACATGACAAAAAAGGGGGCGGATTTTTCCTCTTGGTCGGAGGAGGCGCTTGCAGCCTTTTCTAAGATTAAAGAGAGTTTTGCGTCTGCTCCCGTCTTGGTGCATCTCGATGTTTCCTTACCTTTTATTGTTGAGGTGGATGCTTCCGAGGTGGGTGTGGGTGCAGTTTTGTCCCAGGGCCCTTCTCCTGCCAAATGGCGACCCTGTGCCTTTTTCTCTAAAAAACTCTCCCCGGCAGAGAGAAACTATGATGTGGGAGATAGGGAGTTGTTGGCCATCAAGTTGGCTTTCGAGGAATGGCGCCATTGGTTGGAGGGGGCCAGGCAACCTATCACCATTTTTACCGACCATAAGAATCTGGCATACTTGGAGTCGGCCAGGCGTATGAATCCGAGACAGGCCAGATGGTCTCTGTTCTTCTCCAGATTCAATTTTGTCGTTACATTCCGACCTGGGATCAAAAATGTGAAGGCTGATGCTCTCTCTCGCTGTTTTGCGGGAGGAGGAAACTCCGAGGACCCGGGTCCCATTTTGGCGGAGGGGGTAGTTGTTTCTGCTCTATATTCCGATTTGGAGGCCGAGGTCCAGGCTGCCCAGACTGAGGCACCTGCCCGTTGTCCTTCTGGGAAGTTGTTCGTGCCTCCTGAACTACGTCACAAACTCTTCAAGGAGCATCATGATACGGTTCTTGCTGGTCACCCCGGGAGTAGAGCCACGGTAGATCTCATTGCTCGGAGATTTTGGTGGCCGGCTCTTCGTAAGTCGGTGGAGGGTTTTGTGGCTGCTTGTGAGACGTGCGCTCGCGCTAAGGTCCCTCGTTCACGGCCTTCAGGTTCCCTTCTCCCGTTACCCATACCTTCCCGTCCTTGGACACACCTGTCCATGGACTTTATCACGGATCTTCCTCGTTCCTCGGGGAAGTCGGTGATCCTGGTGGTGGTGGACCGTTTTAGCAAGATGGCTCATTTCGTACCTTTCCCTGGTTTACCCAATGCTAAAACGTTGGCGCAAGCTTTTGTCGACCATATTGTTAAATTGCACGGCATTCCCTCTGATATTGTTTCCGATAGAGGCACGCAGTTTGTGTCCAAGTTCTGGAAGGCTTTCTGTTCTCGCCTGGGGGTTCGGCTGTCCTTCTCTTCTGCTTTTCACCCGCAGTCGAATGGTCAGACTGAGCGCCTCAATCAGAATCTGGAGACATATTTGCGCTGTTTTGTGGCAGAGAACCAGGAGGATTGGTGTTCATTTCTCCCTCTTGCTGAGTTTGCTCTGAACAACCGTCATCAGGAATCTTCTGATAAGTCACCCTTCTTTGGTGCATATGGGTTCCATCCGCAGTTTGGGACATTCTCGGAAGGGGCTCTTTCTGGTTTACCTGAGGAGGAGAGATTTTCCTCGTCTTTGTCTACCATTTGGCAAAAGATTCAGAGTAATCTTAGAAAGATGAGTGAGAAGTATAAGCGTGTGGCTGATAAGAGACGTGTGCCTGGTCCGGACCTGAATGTGGGTGATCTGGTGTGGTTGTCTACAAGAAATATTAAACTGAAGGTTTCCTCCTGGAAATTGGGTCCCAAGTTTATTGGGCCTTATAAAATCTTGTCAGTCATCAATCCTGTTGCCTTCCGTCTTGATCTTCCACGGGTTTGGAAGATACATAATGTATTTCACAGATCTCTCTTAAAACCATATGTCCAGCCCACGGTACCCTCCTCTTTGCCTCCTCCTCCGATTTTGGTTGATGGCAATCTGGAGTTTGAGGTTTCCAGAATTGTGGACTCTCGCATTGTCCGCGGTTCTCTTCAGTACCTCGTTCATTGGAAGGGTTATGGTCCTGAGGAGAGGATGTGGGTTCCGGTGTCGGACATTAAAGCCACTCGCCTCATCAGGGCATTTCATAGGGCTCATCCTAAAGATGGTGGGTCCTGGGTGTCCGGAGTCCACCCGTAGAGGGGGGAGTACTGTCACTACCAGAGCTTTGAGACGTTCTCACAGCTCTGTTTCTCCACCCCTGTGATGATGTCACTACTAGAGCTTGGAGGAGTTCTCACTGCTCTGTTTCTCCGCCCCTGTGATGAAGTCTTTACTTTCTGTTTCCTTCCTCCCAGCTGTTCCTCCTGCGGTTGATTTCCCTGCCTTTAAATCACCCCTCCTCCTATTGTAGGGCGTGGATTATATTTCTCATTTCAGTTGTAGCTCTTGCTTGAGTATCTTCACTTGTAGCTATCAGTTCACTGGACCTGTGTTCTGCTGCAGCAAGCACTCCGGATATTGCCAGCTGTCCTTGGATCCGTCTTCTCTGCGGCTGCAGCTCCTTCAGCTAAGTGTGCAGACATTGTTGTGAACCTGGTTATTTTCTGACTGGATCTGAGGTGGCCACGGTTCCCTCCATATACTGAGCAGGGCACCGGTGGCCGTGCCCCTTCAACTATTGTAGGGGTTACAGTGGTCATCAGTCTTAGGTGTGCGGGCATGCCTCGTTCCGCCATTTGGATCTGGGCATGTGCTTTAGCAGCATAGGGAGAGCTTTGAGGGTCTGACAGGGGTCACCCTTTATCCTCCCTAGTTTGGGTCCGGTCAGTAGCTCTTTTTACTGTGTATACTCTTGTTGCTCACATACAGCCGTGACAACGACGGGCACTGTAATGAACAGGAAGCAGCGCTTGCACAGCTTGCTTCCTCTCCAAACAGGTGATCGGCAGAGGTGCCAGATGACAAACCCCGACTGAGGATAGGTCATCAATATATATTGTCTGCACAACCCCTTTAAGCTATATTTATCAACTGAGACTATTTAAAGGGTCGAAAAATTGTTTGAACTTACCCCGATAAAGGTGGAGTAATATCTCAAGACAATATCTGTATATGTACTTTATATATTACACTATAAACCTTCGGGGTAGTGGCACATAAACTTTGTCTGCTCCGGAAGTGGACGCTTTGCACTTGTGCCGCTACTCAGAGGAGAGGCACAAGCACCAGATTGTGTCACAGCGCGGTGTGGGTGGTAAACTCCACACTGAACACAGGAGGGAAGGGAAGAGGTACTAGGCCTGGAAACTAGGAAAAGGGGAAAGGTCACCACCTAGTGAATCCATAAACCGATCCCTAACTACTATCAGTATGAACAGACCTTGATGGTAGGAATGTTTATACGCAGGAACCTAGAGCCCTATCTGACCCTAAAGTGCCCTGGAAATAGTGTGAGGACAAAAGATGACCTGTTTCTTCCCAGCTGAAGGAACAGGATACTCCCTCAGGCCTAATACCAAAAGATAGGGGAATACAACAAACTAGAAATAGGAAAAAGACACTTAACTCCGAAGTATGCGGACGAGTAGGAACTCAGTGGAGAACCAAACACCAGCACTTCCACAACCAGAAAGGAGCTATCAACCTCATAGCATGATGGGTGAGACCAGACTAAATAGAGGAGTTGGAATGACCACTTAAGCTACACCTGAGACAAGAGGTGTGGTCATAACCAACAACAACACAGAAACAAGTGAAACCAAAGAAGCTGTCAGATCACATCACGTGCAGCCAGTCTCTTAGAACTTCTGACCCTGTCACGGGAGAGATTGTGACAGATTGACAGGGCTGGGCGAGATTTACAGTTCTGTCAAACAGGCAGGTGTGCACTTCTTCACCTGTGGGGACAGCCCCTCACTGGTGAAGAACTCTTGCTAATTGTTTCGTTAGAATTGATGTGCACCCCGCTAGTACTTTCCATGGAGTACCTCAGTTATGAAATTAATGCTTTGCACTTGTGCATCTTTATAGTCTGCTTAGATTTCTGTGGTTCTAGCAATATTCCATTGATATGGATCTAATCATCTCTGAGAACACTAAGAACCTGTAGAATACAAGCTGATTTAAAAGTGCAAGTGTTCTAACCATAAGAAAATAAAAGGATACACTTATAAAAGCTTCCTATATCCACTGGCCATAGTAATTGCATTTGATAACTATGGTCCACTATCTAATCTTCATTCCAGGCTGTAAATAATCTACTATAAATTACAAAAGATAACAATCTCCCGCCCTAAAAAATTGGCTGTTATGTCAACTGCATTTTATGTGCATGGCCAAGTTGCCTATCTGACTTTTCATGTTATTTGTGAATCCTGTCAAACTATGTCTATTCTAAAATTGTTTTGTAATTAAGTTGTTTGATGTATGACTTATGTTTTTCAAATCCTCTCATTGTGTATCATGGTCGGCGTGACTATCACATACGTGACACAGAGGGAGGGAACAAGGAAGGCCCTGATCAAGTGAGAGGGAAGGTGGTGACCCCTGACTCACCTAGCGGCTGGCACCTGGCTGCCCTGACGTCCCTAGACGGGTTTCTCACCCGTACGCCGATCACGTGCCTAAAGCCCTGGCTTTCCCTAAGCTGAGCCCTAGATAGTGAACAGGGCGGTGGGAACACTAGTCCGCACCACTAGCTCTAAAGGAAAACACCAAGGGAAGGACAGACAATACAAACTCAACATATAATCCCAGGTGGGCGACAACAGGAGACAACAAGAAGCCCAACAGGGATCCGGAGGGTAGCACTCTGGAACGACAACCAGGATTCACAACTCCAGTGGGTCAGTATAGATGTCCAGGCAGGAAGCTCTATAACTGGCAACTAGAGAAGTGTGAGGGGAAAATATAAGGAGGTTGGGAGTGGCAGACAAGAAACAGCTGAGGAGGAGAAGCTACGGATCCCTGATTGAGACAAAAAGGATAGAAAGGCAAACACAGAAAACAATCACTAAGAAACAACGTGATCTTTAGATATAGAGCGCGCAGCCACCCGCTGTGACCTCCTGACCCCGGGTATAACGGAGTCAGACGTGGCTCTAGATACCCTCGTGACAGTACCCCCCCTTTCACGAGGGGCCTCCGGACACTCAGGACCAGGTCTCTCCGGATGAGAGGTATGGAAAGCCTGAATTAACCTGTTGGCGTTTACCTCTGACGCTGGAACCCACATTCTTTCCTCGGGACCGTAACCCCTCCAATGCACCAGATACTGAAGAGAGCGACGGACCCGACGAGAATCAACAATTCTGGCTATTTGAAACTCCAGATTACCATCCACAATAACAGGAGGAGGTGGCAGCGGTGATGGTTCTAGAGGTGGAACATACTTCTTGAGTAACGATTTATGGAAGACGTTATGGATCTTAAAAGTCTGAGGTAGCTCCAGGCGAAAAGCCACAGGGTTAATGACGGCTACTATTTTATAAGGACCAATGAACCTAGGGCCCAGTTTCCAAGAGGGAACCTTCAACTTAATATTCCTAGTAGACAACCACACATAGTCATTCACCCCTAGGTCCGGACCTGGCGACCGTTTCTTATCGGCCATGCATTTATATTTACCACTCATCTTTTTCAAGTTAACTTGCACCTTCTGCCATACCGAAGAAAGAGATGAAGAAAACCTTTCCTCTTCGGGAACCCCAGAAGACCCCCCCTCTTTGAAAGTACAAAATTGGGGATGAAAACCGTATGCACCAAGGAATGGTGACTTGCCAGTGGACTCCTGATAATGATTATTTATGGCAAACTCAGCTAACGGTAAATATGATGACCACAACTCTTGGTTTTCAGACACAAAACACCTTAAATATGTTTCTAGGTTTTGGTTGGTACGCTCAGTCTGTCCATTCGACTGAGGATGGAAAGCTGAGGAAAAGGACAAGTGTACCCCCAAACGGGAACAAAAAGCTTTCCAAAACTTAGAAATAAACTGGGTTCCCCGATCCGAAACCACATCGGAAGGGACCCCGTGAAGCTTCACGATTTCACTGATAAACACCTGAGCAAGAGTTTTAGCATTAGGAAGTGCGGGTAGCGCAATAAAGTGTACCATTTTTCTAAACCTGTCTACTACTACCAAAATAACTGTTTTACCCGCAGACAACGGTAAGTCAGTGATGAAATCCATTGACAGATGTGTCCATGGCCTATTGGGGATAAAAAGAGGCAATAAAGACCCTGCTGGACGTGTATGAGAGACTTTCGCGCGTGCACAAGTAGAGCAAGTAGACACGAAATCCATTACATCCTGACGCAACCTTGGCCACTAAAAACGACGAGATAATAGCTCCAAAGTTGCTTTACTACCCGGGTGCCCAGCAAGTGCCGAATTATGATGTTCTTTTAATAATTCAAGACGCAGGTTTAACGGTACAAACAATTTCTCTGAGGGGCAAGAGGCCGGGGCGTCCCCCTGGGCCTCTAACACCTTTCCCTCTAGAACAGAGTGTACAGCAGAGACAACCACTCCTCTTTGTAAAATAGGTACCGGATCACTAGCATTACCCCCTCCAGGGAAACTACGAGATAACGCGTCTGCCTTGGTATTTTTTGCCCCAGGATGATAGGTGATTACAAAGTTAAATCTGGTAAAGAATAGCGACCACCTAGCTTGTCTAGGGGTGAGACGCTTAGCCGATTCTAGGTACAGAAGGTTTTTGTGATCCGTAATCACCGTGACGGGGTGGATTGCTCCCTCTAAGAAGTGACGCCACTCTTCAAGCGCCAGCTTAATCGCCAACAGTTCCCTATTTCCAACATCATAGTTCTTCTCTGCAGAAGATAATTTTTTGGAAAAGAAAGCGCAAGGGCGCGATTTGCCAGGAGACGGACCCTGAGACAATACAGCCCCCACTCCCACCTCTGACGCATCTACCTCAACAATAAAAGGCTGGGAGACATCAGGTTGAATTAGAACAGGTGCCGAGGTAAACCTCTCTTTTAGAGAGGAAAATGCATTTTTAGCGGCGTCAGACCATTTAGAAAAATCAGTCCCCTTCCTAGTCATGTCGGTAAGGGGTTTAACGATCATTGAATAATTTTTAATGAACTTTCTATAGAAATTTGCGAAACCCAAAAACCGTTGTAGGGCTTTAAGGTTCTCAGGAAGATCCCAATCTAAAATTGCCTGGACCTTCCCAGGATCCATACGGAAACCTGAAGCAGATAATAGATATCCCAGGAACTGTATTTCCTGAACGGCGAAGACACATTTTTCAATTTTCGCATATAATTTATTCGTCCGTAGGACCTGCAGTACTTGCCTGACATGCACCTCATGTGTTTTCAGATCAGCCGAATAAATTAAGATATCATCTAGGTATATGACAACAAACCTGCCGATGAGATGACTAAAAATATCATTAACGAAATGTTGGAAGACAGCGGGGGCATTGGTCAGACCGAAAGGCATAACTAGATTTTCATAATGCCCCTCAGGGGTGTTAAAAGCTGTCTTCCACTCATCCCCTTCCCTGATACGAATCAGATTGTAGGCCCCCCTAAGATCAAGTTTGGAGAACCACCTAGCACCCGCAATCTGATTAAAAAGGTCAGGAATGAGAGGAAGAGGGTATGGGTCTCGGATGGTTATCTGGTTTAGCTCACGAAAATCTAGGCAAGGACGCAGGCCCCCATCTTTCTTTTTAACAAAGAAAAACCCTGCAGCCACGGGTGAAGAAGAGGGTCTGATGTGTCCCTTAGCCAGACTCTCGGAGATATAATCTTTCATGGCTTGTCTCTCGGGACCCGAAAGATTATACAACCTGGACTTGGGTAATTTTGCACCGGAAATCAGGTTAACCGGGCAATCATAAGGACGATGAGGTGGTAGCTTCTGACAACCCTTTTCAGAAAAAACGTCCTCAAAGTCCGAAATAAATGTAGGTAGGGAAGCTATGGAGGCGATTAAGCAATTGTTATTTAAGCAATTCTCTCTGCAATGCTCACTCCACTCCAATATCTCCCTGGCCTGCCAATCCACCACTGGATTGTGCGCTACCAACCAGGGAAGACCCAATACCACAGGAGAGGGAAGGCCCTCCAGAACGTAACATGAAAGACACTCATTATGGTGGTCCCCTACCCGAAGGTGTAAATTATGAACAATGTGGGTGAGGTTTCTCTGAGACAGAGGAGCCGAATCTATAGCGAATACGGGAATAGGTCTCTGCAGCGTACAGAGAGACAAACCCATAGTGCGGGCAAAATGGGCATCAATCAAATTTACCCCTGCTCCACTGTCTAGAAAAAAAGAAATAGACTCCGTCTTAACACCAAAAACAATAACCGCTGGTAACACAAATTGAGATGTTCGTATGGAGGAAACGTATACCCCCCGGCTGACATCCTCCGCACAGCCTGGGGTTAGTAGTTTTCCGACGGTCTTTTGTTTTTGAGAAAGGAGGGACAGACATTAATGAAATGACCCTTCCCCCCACAGAAAAAACAAGCCCCCCCCCTACGGCGAACCTCAGGAGGACGGACCTGACGAGAAGTTTCGCCTAGCTGCATAGGCTCATCTAAGTCAGTACAGACTAATTGTTGCTTGGGAGAGGTAACCAATTGCTCAGGAATTTTCGATCTCTCCCTAAGACGCCTATCTATTCTGATAGAGAGGGACATAACAGCATCAAGGGAAAGGGGGGTCTCATACAGCGCCAGTGCATCCTTAACCCTTTCAGATAACCCAGAGCAGAACTGACTCCTGAGAGCTGGGTCGTTCCACTGAGTATCCGTAGCCCACCTACGGAACTCTGAGCAATATTCCTCTGCTGACCGATCTCCCTGTAGGAGTCTCCGTAACTTCGACTCAGCCAGGGCGACTCGGTCAGGGTCATCATATATGAGACCCAAAGCCCCAAAAAATCCCTCCACTGACCGGAGAGCCTGGGAACCAGGGGGTAACGAGAACGCCCAGGATTGTGGGTCCCCCTGAAGCAGGGAAATGACAATCCCAACCCGCTGTTCTTCATTACCTGAGGAGTAAGGGCGCAACTTAAAGTATAATTTGCAGGCCTCACGGAACGTTGCAAATTTGTCCCTTCCCCCAGAAAATCTGTCAGGAAGAACAACCTTGGGTTCTGTAACAACCTGGTTACCCATAGCAACCGCTGGGGGTGCGGTCTGCTGCATTTGCTGCTGTTGTTGCAGGACAGACGCCTTCAATCCTGCCACCTCCAAAGACAGGCCTTGAAGCTGTTTTGCCAAGGCAGCAATAGGATCCATATTGGATTCTAAGTAGAGAAAAAAAAAAAAAAAAAAAATATTTTTTTTTTTCTCAAAAAGTAAAGGCCAGTTATAATATCATGGTCGGCGTGACTATCACATACGTGACACAGAGGGAGGGAACAAGGAAGGCCCTGACCAAGTGAGAGGGAAGGTGGTGACCCCTGACTCACCTAGCGGCTGGCACCTGGCTGCCCTGACGTCCCTAGACGGGTTCCTCACCCGTACGCCGATCACGTGCCTAAAGCCCTGGCTTTCCCTAAGCTGAGCCCTAGATAGTGAACAGGGCGGTGGGAACACTAGTCCGCACCACTAGCTCTAAAGGAAAACACCAAGGGAAGGACAGACAATACAAACTCAACATATAATCCCAGGTGGGCGACAACAGGAGACAACAAGAAGCCCAACAGGGATCCGGAGGGTAGCACTCTGGAACGACAACCAGGATTCACAACTCCAGTGGGTCAGTATAGATGTCCAGGCAGGAAGCTCTATAACTGGCAACTAGAGAAGTGTGAGGGGAGAATATAAGGAGGTTGGGAGTGGCAGACAAGAAACAGCTGAGGAGGAGAAGCTACGGATCCCTGATTGAGACAAAAAGGATAGAAAGGCAAACACAGAAAACAATCACTAAGAAACAACGTGATCTTTAGATATAGAGCGCGCAGCCACCCGCTGCGACCTCCTGACCCCGGGTATAACGGAGTCAGACGTGGCTCTAGATACCCTCGTGACATTGTGGTAGCTTTACCAAAAATGATTTAAACGGAAAGTGGAGCAGTTACTTCAATGCCTCTGCTCTGCCTTTCCTTTAGACCTTTTTTTGATAGATGTCCCCTATTGAGTCTTCCAGTCGATGGCTTGAACTCATTTCTTGGAACATTGGTCAACGTAGAGGAAGGTCTTATTTACCCCAATACCACTGTTAACACATAATAAGGTGCTACATCATCTTGTAGCAGATTGTACACAAACATTTCTAAAATGAGTATACACAACTTCTAAATCTATGACATATACCTATTATGCTAAATCTAGTCAGGTCTGTCAGCTAACTCCTCTAACAGGCAGATTGGCAGATTATCGAGAACTAACGTTCCTGCAAAAGCTTGTTCCTGACAATCTGTCCGTGTAAAGGTGCCGTCGATCACCTGATCAATGAGCGAAACACTCGTTCATCAGATGATCCTTTCATTTGTGTAGGCACCTAAATTATTGTTTCTGGGCAGCAGTTAGGGTTAGCGACCTGCTGCCCAGAAACAATGCAGCTGTTTGAAGACAAGTGACCCTTATCCTCATACTGCATGTAAATGTAGTCCTTCACCCCCACTGAACGAGCAGCCAACTGCCGGGAAAGAACACTTCCTTCCTGACAATCTGCTGCTTTTCGGCGTGTGTAAATGCACCTTAAGCATTTTCATCTAGATAGATGTTAAAACTGTAATATGTCCAAATCAATTTTATGTAATATTTCTTTGGAAGCTGGTAAGGTTGAAGTTTACCCATTGACTAAATTCAATAGATCCTTTAAGACTTACAGCATGTCCCGCAAGTCAAATCAGAAATCCAGAAAGCCAAAGGAAGCATTGCTTTTCAACACATTCTAATCAAATCCACCACACAATGAATGTCAGCACAGCAATATGCTTTATATAGCAGCATTTCCTTCTATGGCTTATTTGATGTTTGAGGGGTTGGGTCACTTTTTTTTAGTACAGTTGTTGGAGGGTATTTCTGACAGCCTTAGGCTTGGTTCACATTCCATTTTAGCTTTCTACCGGACTTTCCATCAGGGTGGGTTTAAATCTGAATACCGTAAAACAGTCTTCAAACTTATATACTGCAATGGATTTTAATGGGTCAAGCAAAGTTCCAAGGATTCATCTTTGGACTTCATTTGACCTATTTTACATTTGCTTACGGCTTTTTCACCAAAGAGTGTAGTCTACCATGTTGTTTTGTCCGGTAGAATACGGTAGCTGGAAACTAACAGAAAACAGGTCATGTCAAAAGATGAGTCTATGAAATTCTGCTTGACTTATTAAAGTCATTGCACCTTTTGGGGTATACGTTTGAATACAGTTTTCAGGTATTTCGATGTACACCCCTGACGGAAAGCCCTGTGAAGTGCTAAAGTGCGTTGCGAATCCATCCTTTTTGAAGTAGTCTATGGTTATGTTTCTACCACTTTCCATCTTTTTTCAAAGGAGATGCCTAGAATGATGCACAGTATTACTATATTCACAATAGGTTTTCCATATTTTATAATATCTGATCCATTTTACCCTTATTCTACGTGCATGTAGGCATATTGACTGTACAACCATTCAGCAAGAATCTAATGAAAGTTTCTATCAGAGACTCGCTTCTCCACCTTCCTCTTTTTAACACTAGTCCATTGCTTCAATGCCAGTAATTTACAGTTCAGGAAAATACCCAATATTATTTATTAATATAAAAATTCACTCACCATAGTTCTTGTAGTTAACCTTCTCTAATCCCTTATGTAGGGATTTAGTCTTGTTTTATTATGTTGCTCTCTTTCTTCTGATTTTGGCTGCCCCTGTACACCTTCCTTGTACTACATTTGTATCTGTTGATTGCTTATAACTTACTCGTATTAGTCTTTCCCCAGTTTTAAATGGAATATATTACCTATAATTATTCACCAATTAAAACCATATCCTTATTCTATCTATTATCTATCTTCTCCAAAGCATTTGATACTGTGCCATATAAAAGATTAGTACGGTATAAAAAACAAGAATGCTTGGACTGGGAGAAAATGTCTGTATGTGGGTAAGTAACTGGCTCGGTGATAGAAAACAGAGGGTGGTTATTAATGGTACACACTCAGATTGGGTCACTGTCACTAGTGGAGTACCTCAGTGGTTTGTATTGGGCCCTATTCTCTTCAATATATTTATTAATGATCTTGTAGAAGGCTTACACAGTAAAATATCAATTTTTGCAGATGACTCTAAACTGTGTGAAGTACTTAACATGGAAAAGGACTGTATACTGCTACAGATGGATCTGAATAGATTGAAGGCTTGGGCAGATGAGGTTTAACACCCGTACATACTAAATGGTAAAACACATCAATGTTACGAATTCCGTTATCGTTTTCCGTTATAACATGGTCATAATGGACAATAATAGAATTTGTAAGACGGAATTTAAAATGGAAACCTTTAGAGGCATTCCGTTTAGATCCGTCATATAAGAGGTCTATGGGCAAGCAGAATGGATCCGTCTGGTTTCTGTTATCCAGGACGGAAAAGAAAGACAGGACTAAGGTGAGGAAAATTAGCTCGTACCTCACAAGTTTTTTTTTGCCTTCCTCTGGATCAGCTTGCAGGATAACAGCCTGAACTGGATGGACAGATGTCTTTTTTCAGCCTTACAAACCGTTAAAACTATGTTATGTTATTTTTAATTTCTGATGGAAGACCTTTTTATTCTATTTTCTGTACATTATTATTAGTGTTGAGCAAATCAAGGTCAAACAGATTGACTTTGACCTAAATTTCAGGAAAAATTTGATTTGCTACAAAGCTGAGTTTTATCACACTTCGTTGCAATGAATCTATTTTTCCTGAAATGGCGGTAAAAAAAATGTGACATCACCGCACCTGGCCAGCATAATGATGTGATGACATCATCACATCACGGTGCAAGATTTTGCATTGTTTCTTCAATCTCGATGGCCGCGACGGCCTCTCTGCGAGCAAGTGAATAAGGTGAGAATGTGATATTTTGTTAGCCCTCATTAACCCCTGAAAGATCTAAATTTTTATTCAGATGTCGTAATAGGCAATGAACATGGCATCAATGATGGGGAAGGCGGCGCGATCGCCATTCCCCATCTTTCTGCCCACTACATACAATGGAATGCAATTAGTGATGAAGTAATTCGTAACAAATTGAATTTCTTTGTGAAATCTGGCAAAGCAGTGAATTTAATTTTTGATAACTTAATCTGTATTTATGGCCATTGTACCTGAGCTGCTATTAACAGCATTTAGAGATATGTGTTACAGCAGCCACATTGACGATAGACACAATAGAAAGCAGATGTTCTCTGATGTCAATGGTAAGAGTTTTATAGACATGTTCTAAGATCTGTGCAGAGGTCATTGCACAAGGATAGGGAATAAATAAGCTGTGACCATCAACTGTTATGAACTGTGGTTCCAGGTGGCTTCAATACTAAAGTATACAAAAATGATAATCAGTGGTAGACATAGGCAACTGAATTGGCATCCAGCATCATTTATTTGGCCATACATTTGGCATAGCTATTTGAACAATGCTACATTTTTAATTTTCACACTGGCAGAGCTTGAAGATCAATGGACACCTTGTCCTATAGAATGGCTATATCCCTGTATGCAAGAAGTAGAGATGTCAAATGTTGGGACCATGATGATGGTGCTCTGGATAATTATACTGAGCAATACGTTTTTTTTTTATTATATACAGTACATAAAGAATCTGAGGTTTTTGTAGGACTTGATGCTAGTTGTTTTGTAACTCAAATAATTAGGTTTTAAATGGTGACTAACTTTTCACACAACGTAGCATAAATCAATAGTACAAGCCACCATACAAAACCTTATAACATATATATATATATATTATCAGAAATGTCTAGTTCCATTTTATCAGCTGTTTACATCTTACCTGCTTGTTAAACACTTTTGTCTTTGAAATTTGTCTTCAAGCTGTCCAGGACGGAACAGCTCACTTAACGATCTGGTTACACATTTCAATACAAGTCTATGGGGAGGAGGGAGTAGGGAGCAAGAGCTGAGGGAGACAGAAAGACACACAAAGACAAAGATACTATTGCAGCTAATCAGAAAGAAAGTTTATATCTAAGTCCCAGTGGTTTATTCACATCCATATAGGTCAGTACGTCTCTGTAATGTCCTCCATGATCCTGGGGCTGCGTCTGAGAAAGTTATGAAACAGTTACTCCTCTAGTTTTTGTGTGTAGTGAATGAGAGCTAGTCTCCACCCCCCAGATATATGAGAGCTTCAAACTAAATATCTAGTATACAAAGGAGAAAACTTGTATGGCCATTATATGCCAGATAAAAAGTCATATAGTAGACAGAAATAGTGTTTTTCCTCATGTATACACACTGTACTACTGATTAATGAAAAACCTGCTGAAAGGTTAGGTACTATTTAACCACCTCCGGACCGCTGTACGCACAGACGCGTCCTGGAGGTGGTTGTTTCATTCCGAGTGGACGCGCCGGCGCGTCTTCTCGCGAGACGCGAGATTTCGGTCACAGCCGGCCCGCGCATGCGCATCGCGGGCCGGCAAAAGTTCGAGGAGAGTTGCATCAGCAACCTGCCAGCCAATGATCGTCGCTGGCAGGTTGCTGATTTTTAAAAAATCGAATCACAAACCAGATAACAGATCATATTAGTAAATATGATCTGTTATATGGCTTCTCTGCTCCTGTGCTGGTCCTTTTCGTCGGTTGGATCCAGCACAGGAGCAGACTTCACAGTGAGTACACCAAACAGCACACCTTAGCCCCAGATCACCCCCTTGCACCCCAATTAACCCTTTGATCACCCCTTTGATCGCCCCTGTCAATCACTAGTGAAAGGAAAAAAAGTGATCAGTGTAAACTGTCACTTTTTTTTTTTCACTGGTATTGGCTGTTAGGTTTTAAGGATAGTTTAGGCCCCTTGGTTAGGTAGTTAGCGTCAGTTAGCGCCCACCCCACCGCACCGCAGTCACTTTTATTCGCTGATTAGCGTATCGCTAATCAGCATTTGTACTTTTATAGTATCTGTAAGTGATCAAAACTGATCACGGTCAGATCTATAATAGTATTAGTGTCACTTTAGTTCGCCCTCCACCCAAAACGCAGTGTTTGCCCGATCAGGCCTGATCGGTCGCCCACACGTGCGTTCACCCACGCCCGCCCCACCGCAGTGACAAAAGATTATTATTTTTTGATCACTGCACATTCACTTTACACGCACTGCGGCGATAAAAAAATCAGTTTTGATATTTTTTATCAACCGCAGCGGCCTCCGGTACTTCGCTAGCCTCCCCTTTGTAAGACAGGTTTGCTTTTTTTCTTGGGTAGTCTCAGGGAATACCCCTAAATTTAGTAGTCCAAAATGTCAAACAGGGGGTATTCTTCTGAAGAGGCCTACAGGATTCTGACCCAGTCGGATGAGGAGTGGGAACCCTCATCTGACGAATCTAGCGGGTCAGAATATGAACCTGTGGAAAGCAGTGGCTCTCTGACCCAAAGTTCGGACGAGGAGGTTGAGGTCCCTGGCAGCACCAGGCGTACCCGGCCCCGTGTCGCTAGACCACAGGTTACGCAGGATCCGCTTCAAGAGCAGCAGAGTGGGGCTGTCGCTGCCGGATCACGTGGTGAGGCATACACCAGCAGCGCAGCCCTTCCTGGACCTAGTACCAGCACTGCCGTACAACCTGGTGAAGTAGCGAGCACCAGAAGGGCAGTTGAAGCTGGTACGGTGGCACGTGCAGTAGTTACCCCGTCGCAGCCACCGCGCAGACAGGCCCGTAGACCCCCTAGAGTCCCTGAGGTGCTGGCAAACCCTGATTGGCAGTCACCAACTTCAGCCGCACCTGTAGTTCCCCCTTTCACCGCCCAGTCTGGAGTTCGGGTTGAGACGGCTCAAATCGCTTCGGCCCTGGGATTTTTTGAGCTGTTCTTGACTGCGGAGCTCTTGGACTTAGTCGTGGCAGAGACCAACCAATATGCCACACAATTTATAACCGCAAACCCGGAAAGCTATTATGCCCAGCCTTTCCGGTGGAAACCAGTCCAAGTTTCCGAACTTAAAATTTTTCTGGGCCTTCTCCTCAACATGGGCCTGACAAAAAAGCATGAATTGCGGTCATATTGGTCCACGAACCCAATTCATCACATGCCCATGTTCTCTGCTGCTATGTCCAGGACACGATTTGAGACCATCCTGCGTTTTCTGCATTTTAGCGACAACACCACCTCCCGTCCCAGAGGCCACCCAGCTTTTGACCGGCTCCACAAAATTCGGCCCCTCATAGACCATTTCAACCAGAAATTTGCAGATTTGTATACCCCTGAGCAAAACATCTGCGTAGACGAGTCCCTAATACATTTTACCGGGCGCCTTGGCTTCAAACAATACATCCCAAGCAAGCGTGCCCGGTATGGGGTCAAATTGTATAAGCTCTGTGAAAGGGCCACAGGCTATACCCACAAATTTCGGATCTATGAGGGAAAAGATCAGACCCTGGAGCCGGTCGGTTGCCCTGACTACCTGGGGAGCAGTGGGAAGACAGTCTGGGACTTGGTGTCACCCTTATTCGGCAAGGGGTACCATCTTTATGTGGACAATTTTTACACAAGTGTGGCCCTCTTTAGGCATTTGTTTCTAGAACGGATTTGCGCCTGTGGCACCGCGCGAACTAGTCGCGTGGGCTTCCCCCAACGGCTTGTAACCACCCGTCTTGCAAGGGGGGAGAGGGCTGCCTTGTGTAACGAAGAACTGCTCGCGGTGAAATGGAGAGACAAGCGTGACGTTTACATGCTCTCCTCCATTCACGCAGACACGACAATCCAAATTGAAAGGGCAACCCGTGTCATTGAAAAGCCCCTCTCAGTCCACGACTATAATGCGCTCATGGGAGGGGTGGACTTCAATGACCAGATGTTGGCTCCCTATTTAGTTTCCCGCAGAACCAGACGCTGGTATAAGAAGGTGTCTGTATATTTAATTCAATTGGCGCTGTACAATAGTTTTGTTCTCTACAGTAAGGCTGGGAGAACAGGATCCTTCCTCAAATTCCAGGAAGAGATCATCGCGAACCTCCTTTACCCAGGAGGTTCCGTGGCCCCATCCACCAGTGTAGTTAGCCGTCTACACGAGCGACATTTCCCCAGTGTCGTTGCTGGTACCTCAACCCAACCGCCACCCCGAAAAAAATGTCGTGTCTGTAGCAGGAGTGGAATAAGGCGTGACACCCGCTATTTCTGTCCTGACTGCCCTGACCACCCTGCCCTATGCTTAGGTGAGTGTTTCCGGAAGTACCACACACAGGTACACCTAGCATAGGGATTGCATCTCACAGGACAGGCACACAGGGCTATTAGGGCCCTTTTACTCACAGCTGCTGCAAACCTCTCCTTTCACCTGGGATAAAGTGCATAACGTACTTCGCCACATCTTTGGGCGATTTGCGCTTTGCACATTGTCCCATGGGGAAGGAGAGGTTTGTTCTATAAAGGTAAAAAAAACTAAACAAAAAAAAAATTACCGGTAAGTAAAAAAGTTACAAAAGTTAAAAAAAGTTAATATGTTCTGTTCTAAAGTTAATAAAGTTATTGCTTTGCGGCCTGGTTTTTTCTTTTTTGTTTTGTTTTTTTTTACCTTTCAGGTGGACCAACCGATCGACTAGCTGCAGCACTGATGTGCATTCGGACAGAAGCATTGTGCTGCTGTCAGATTACACGCAAGTCGGTGTATGCGGCGCTGCAAGACGAGATTTCTCCTCTGCAGTAAAAGATACGTTTGCCGAGGCATATGAGCTGAGGAGGTGGCGGTGTTCATATACTTTGGCAAACACTTTGTATATATAAAAAAAAAAATCCCGGCAATGATTTATTCATCCACATCGATTGATGTGAATGGAGAAATCGGGTTTGCCAGGGCATACGAGCTAAGTGGGCATGGATGTTGGGCGGAGCTCCTATGTCCTGGCAGACGCCTTTCCCCTCCTTTTTCTTTTTTTGGCAGAGATTTTTTCATCCACATTGATTGATGCGAATGAAGAAATCTGTGCCGTTCATTTTTTTCTTTCAGCCCAGAGGCTGAACGGAAAAAAAAAATCTCATTACCCGTATGCTCAATATAAGGAGAATAGCAGAAACTCCTAATGCTGGGCATACATGTAATGATTGCGGAGACCCTCAAATGCCAGGGCAGTACAAACACCCCACAAATAACACCATTTTGGAAAGAAGACACCCCAAGGTATTCGCTGAGGGGCATATTGAGTCCATGAAAGATTGAAATTTTTGTCCCAAGTTAGCGGAAAGGGAGACTTTGTGAGAAAAAAAAAAAAAAAATCAATTTCCGCTAACTTGTGCCAAAATTTTTTTTTTTCTATGAACTCGCCATGCCCCTCATTGAATACCTTGGGGTGTCTTCTTTCCAAAATGGGGTCACATGTGGGGTATTTATACTGCCCTGGCATTTTAGGGGCCCCAAAGCGTGAGAAGAAGTCTGGTATCCAAATGTCTAAAAATGCCCTCCTAAAAGGAATTTGGGCCCCTTTGCCCACCTAGGCTGCAAAAAAGTGTCACACATGTGGTATCTCCGTATTCAGTAGAAGTTGGTGAATGTGTTTTGGGGTGTCATTTTACATATACCCATGCTGGGTGAGATAAATATCTTGGTCAAATGCCAACTTTGTATAAAAAAATGGGAAAAGTTGTCTTTTGCCAAGATATTTCTCTCACCCAGCATGGGTATATGTAAAATGACACCACAAAACACATTCCCCAACTTCTCCCGAGTACGGCGATACCAGATGTGTGACACTTTTTTGCAGCCTAGGTGGGCAAAGGGGCCCACATTCCAAAGAGCACCTTTCGGATTTCACAGGTCATTTACAAACTTACCACACATTAGGGCCCCTGGAAAATGCCAGGGCAGTATAACTACCCCACAAGTGACCCTATTTTGGAAAGAAGACACCCCAAGGTATTTCGTGAGGGGCATGGCGAGTTCCTAGAATTTTTTATTTTTTGTCACAAGTTAGTGGAAAATGATGATTTTTTTTTTTTTTTTTCATACAAAGTCTCATATTCCACTAACTTGTGACAAAAAATAAAAACTTCCATGAACTCGCCATGCCCATCAGTGAATACCTTGGGGTCTCTTCTTTCCAAAATGGGGTCACTTGTGGGGTAGTTATACTGCCCTGGCATTCTAGGGGCCCAAATGTGTGGTAAGGAGTTTGAAATCAAATTCTGTAAAAAATGACGAGTGAAATCCGAAAGGTGCTCTTTGGAATATGGGCCCCTTTGCCCACCTAGGCTGCAAAAAAGTGTCACACATCTGGTATCTCCGTACTCAGTAGAAGTTGGGGAATGTGTTTTGGGGTGTCATTTTACATATACCCATGCTGGGTGAGAGAAATATCTTGGCAAAAGACAACTTTTCCCATTTTTTTATACAAAGTTGGCATTTGACCAAGATATTTATCTCACCCAGCATGGGTATATGTAAAAAGACACCCCAAAACACATTCCCCAACTTCTACTGAATAAGGAGATACCAGATGTGTGACACTTTTTTGCAGCCTAGGTGGGCAAAGGGGCCCATATTCCAAAGAGCACCTTTCGGATTTCACTCGTCATTTTTTACAGAATTTGATTTCAAACTCCTTACCACACATTTGGGCCCCTAGAATGCCAGGGCAGTATAACTACCCCACAAGTGACCCCATTTTGGAAAGAAGACACCCCAAGGTATTTCGTGAGGGGCATGGCGAGTTCCTAGAATTTTTTATTTTTTGTCACAAGTTAGTGGAAAATGATGATTTTGTTTTTTTTTTTCATACAAAGTCTCATATTCCACTAACTTGTGACAAAAAATAAAAACTTCCATGAACTCGCCATGCCCATCAGTGAATACCTTGGGGTCTCTTCTTTCCAAAATGGGGTCACTTGTGGGGTAGTTATACTGCCCTGGCATTCTAGGGGCCCAAATGTGTGGTAAGGAGTTTGAAATCAAATTCTGTAAAAAATGACGAGTGAAATCCGAAAGGTGCTCTTTGGAATATGGGCCCCTTTGCCCACCTAGGCTGCAAAAAAGTGTCACACATCTGGTATCTCCGTACTCAGTAGAAGTTGGGGAATGTGTTTTGGGGTGTCATTTTACATATACCCATGCTGTGTGAGAGAAATATCTTGGCAAAAGACAACTTTTCCCATTTTTTTATACAAAGTTGGCATTTGACCAAGATATTTATCTCACCCAGCATGGGTATATGTAAAAAGACACCCCAAAACACATTCCCCAACTTCTACTGAATAAGGAGATACCAGATGTGTGACACTTTTTTGCAGCCTAGGTGGGCAAAGGGGCCCATATTCCAAAGAGCACCTTTCGGATTTCACTCGTCATTTTTTACAGAATTTGATTTCAAACTCCTTACCACACATTTGGGCCCCTAGAATGCCAGGGCAGTATAACTACCCCACAAGTGACCCCATTTTGGAAAGAAGACACCCCAAGGTATTTCGTGAGGGGCATGGTGAGTTCCTAGAATTTTTTATTTTTTGTCACAAGTTAGTGGAAAATGATGATTTTTTTTTTTTTTTTTTTTTTCATACAAAGTCTCATATTCCACTAACTTGTGACAAAAAATAAAAACTTCCATGAACTCGCCATGCCCATCAGTGAATACCTTGGGGTGTCTTCTTTCCAAAATGGGGTCACTTGTGGGGTAGTTATACTGCCCTGGCATTCTAGGGGCCCAAATGTGTGGTAAGGAGTTTGAAATCAAATTCTGTAAAAAATGACGAGTGAAATCCGAAAGGTGCTCTTTGGAATATGGGCCCCTTTGCCCACCTAGGCTGCAAAAAAGTGTCACACATCTGGTATCTCCGTATTCAGTAGAAGTTGGGGAATGTGTTTTGGGGTGTCTTTTTACATATACCCATGCTGGGTGAGAGAAATATCTTGGTCAAATGCCAACTTTGTATAAAAAAATGGGAAAAGTTGTCTTTTGCCAAGATATTTCTCTCACCCAGCATGGGTATATGTAAAATGACACCCCAAAACACATTCCCCAACTTCTACTGAGTACGGAGATACCAGATTCTGGTATCTCCGTACTCAGTAGAAGTTGGGGAATGTGTTTTGGGGTGTCATTTTACATATACCCATGCTGGGTGAGAGAAATATCTTGGCAAAAGACAACTTTTCCCATTTTTTTATACAAAGTTGGCATTTGACCAAGATATTTCTCTCACCCAGCATGGGTATATGTAAAAAGACACCCCAAAACACATTCCCCAACTTCTACTGAATACGGAGATACCAGATGTGTGACACTTTTTTGCAGCCTAGGTGGGCAAAGGGGCCCATATTCCAAAGAGCACCTTTCGGATTTCACTCGTCATTTTTTACAGAATTTGATTTCAAACTCCTTACCACACATTTGGGCCCCTAGAATACCAGGGCAGTAGAACTACCCCACAAGTGACCCCATTTTGGAAAGAAGAGACCCCAAGGTATTCGCTGATGGGCATAGTGAGTTCATAGAACTTTTTATTTTTTGTCACAAGTTAGTGGAATATGAGACTTTGTAATAAAAAAAAATAAAATAAAAAAAATCATCATTTTCCGCTAACTTGTGACAAAAAATAAAAAGTTCTATGAACTCACTATGCCCATCAGTGAATACCTTAGGGTGTGTACTTTCCGAAATGGGGTCATTTGTGGGGTGTTTGTACTGTCTGGCCATTGTAGAACCTCAGGAAACATGACAGGTGCTCAGAAAGTCAGAGCTGCTTCAAAAAGCGGAAATTCACATTTTTGTACCATAGTTTGTAAACGCTATAACTTTTACCCAAACCATTTTTTTTTTACCCAAACATTTTTTTTTTATCAAAGACATGTAGGACAATAAATTTAGAGCAAAATTTATATATGGATCTTGTTTTTTTTGCAAAATTTTACAACTGAAAGTGAAAAATGTCATTTTTTTGCAAAAAAATTGTTAAATTTCGATTAATAACAAAAAAAGTAAAAATGTCAGCAGCAATGAAATACCACCAAATGAAAGCTCTATTAGTGAGAAGAAAAGGAGGCAAAATTCATTTGGGTGGTAAGTTGCATGACCGAGCAATAAATGGTGAAAGTAGTGTAGGTCAGAAGTGTAAAAAGTGGCCTGGTCTTTCAGGGTGTTTAAGCACTGGGGGCTGAGGTGGTTAAGTAAGTAAGAAAATACCACCCTCTACTTTTTCAAATTGGTAGATTCTGTTTTCCATATTGAAATAATCTGATGCTGCTAAAAGAAATTATTTCCATTGAAATAATTGGTTAAAAGTTATGTACCAATTAGAAACAATTCAGTTGCATGTTGAAATCACCACTGATTAATTTGTATAGCTTTAGTTATCTTGCAGTATCAGCCTATGATATATTATTCATGCTCTGTCAATCCAAAGAAAGGCACAGACAAACTTTCTGTGAAGCAGCTGACATTTTTATTCTGGTCACTTTTACTCGGTAGTAGTTAGATCTGTATTTTATATCAGTATTTAAATGTCATAGCCAGAGGAGGAACATAAACAGAGAAAAGGTTTAATGGCGAGATATGCAAATTTTCCAATTTTAAGACCACCTTTGGTTTTGGCTTACAAATGCTAATGTAAAATACTGACCATAATGTGCAAATCTGAATGATGCCTAACTGTAAATATGGTAAGTATATTAAGTGAAAGGATCAGTAACCAACATTAAACAATCTTAAGGTATATTAATACTGCTTTTTTGTTAAGAAAACTTCTGCTGACCATCATTGTCTCAAAAGGAGTCGGGAATGTTTGACATTTTCTTCCCATAGTTGCACAAAAGATCTTTTGTTCAAACACAAATCATTAGCGGACAAAAGATCATTGAAAACATTTCCAGATAGAACTTTCATCCCTCGCTTGTTGTCACTGAACATGTATGGCCAGTTTGAAGGACAGTAAAGGCCAATGAGGTCTAAAACGTATACAGTACCTGCATCTGTCAATTGGTTGTTCCTCAGATGTTTGTTCATGCAAAGGTTTATCAACCATTACATGTGTCAACTGATCAGGAAAATATCGGGAAGGGACCATTCCTTCCCAATGACTGCCTGCTCGTCAGTGGAGGGAAAGAGCTGCATTTACATGTAGCAATCACCTCCACTGTATGAGGACGAGTGATGTCTACTGCCATCGCTCATCCTCATACAGACCAATTGTTTCTGGCCAGAAGGTGTTTAAAAAGCCTGATCAGCTGCCGAGAAATGATTACTTAATCTGCTGCATGAAAGATCATTTCAACTGTTGAACAAGCAATTTGCTTGTTCATCGGGTGACCGACAGCACACTTACATGGGCATATTATTGCGAACGGGCATTTGTAGTAACTTTACTGATAATATAGCCGACAATCAGGGGCGGATTGACCATACACCCTGAAAGTAAATTTCCCAATGAGCCAATTCCCAGGTGGCCACTCAAGCCCTCTTTATGGCTGCAGGACAGGTACATAATAATCTGATGCTCAACGGCGACAGGTGCCCTCCAGAACTCAACTGTATTACTGTGCTCATGTGATACAGTTGAATACAGTGGTTGGGGCAGGAGTATTTTGTGCTGCCATGTGGTATTTGGTTCTGCTGGGATGGTATTCTATGCTGATCTATGGTATTGCAGGTCCTACCTACTTCTGTTGTCCCTGCCTACTTGTTTTGTTAAATCTTCTGTCAATTTTGACCTGCCTATAACATGGGGCCACTTTTATTTATTTTTTTCCAGGGCCACTTTAAGTTCCTAAACCAACCCTTCCAACAATTATGCAATGTAATTCTCCTTTTACTTCTTTATAATGCATATGGCCACTTTTACTAATAGGTAAAGATAGTGTGGTCAATTTTGCATTGTCTGTACAACAGTCTTAAGGCTGTATTAGTCAAGCAGATTAGCAGGTGATTCATTGGGGAGGGAAGCGTTCCTTCCCGGCAATCGCCTGCTTGTTAACAGAGGAGACCGCTGATATTACATGCAGCTATCTCCTCCACTGTATGGGGAGGACCAATCGCTTATGCCATCGCTCGTCCCCATGTTGATCACTGTTTGCCGGCAGCATATCGTGATTACACAGCACAATCTGCTGCCGACAAACAATGATTTTTAAACCTGTTGAAAGATTCCACTTGCCCGATGAACAAGCGTTTCCTCGTTCATTGGATAATCAGTGGCAGTATTACACTGCCAGATCAACCCTAACGAGCGTTCATACGAACGCTCATTAGCAACGATCTGGCAGATTATCTGCCTGTCTTATAAAATACTACCACATTAAGACCAGCTGGTAAATTAGTAATGCTGGGTTTACATGGTAGATTATCGGGAACGAACAATATTACAAACACTCATTCCTGGTTATCTGCCCTGGGAAATGTGCCGCCAATCACCCAATGAATGAGCAAAACGTTGGGTCATTGGGTGAAATAGTCGTTTGTGCAGCACATTAAATCGCATCATATTAAATGATTCTATATGGGGACTAGCGATGGCAGTACCCATCACTGGTCCCCATACAGTGGCGGCAGTCCCTGCATGTAAACACAGCTCTTCACCTCTAATAAAGAGCAGGCAACTGTTCGGAGGGAAATGTCTGCTCGATGGCTGCATATAAATGCAACATGACTGTAAATTACTGACCCGTAACGAGGTGGTGATTGTCTCTTGTTGAGTAACTATTTTGTCCATTTTTGCGAATCCATTTTTACATTTTACTATAGATAGTGCACTGACAATTAATATTCTGTTGCAGATCTTTAACTGTGTGGAAGCCAAAGACTTCCGTCCAATTCTGACAGGCTTGGCCTGAGTTTGTGCTGGCTGTACGGGCCTCTAACAGAGTTCATTGACTATTTAATTGTTGGCATCTGTGTACTGTACAAGTTAGGACATATAAAGGACACAAGTGGCCAGATTGCTGCTCTGGGGCCTGGAATTCCCAGCTCTCCCATGGACTTGAAGAAAATGTCTGAATCCCTGTGAGCCGAAATGAATTTACATTGATTTGTTTTCCTGTTCTGAGTCTCCTACAAATCACATTTACTCCTTTCATTTCGTTCCCCCGTCCGCTGCTGTTTCTGGTTCTGCAAGCCTGGCCATTGTCAATCAACGGCGGGGGCTTTTTAGAATCTGGCTCCTATTGTGTTCTCCCCCAGTTTCTGCTTAATTGTATTCCCAAATGGATTTACCTTGATAGATTTACTTCCTTTTATAATTTCCAAGCTATGTACACTTGGTTCGCCTTCTCTGCAGTTAATGTGGAAAGAGTGGCCCCTAATCCTTGGCTCCCAGCTCAATGTATTTGCTTCTAAGGCTTCTGTCATATTCTTGATTGAAGTACATTCTAGATATAGTAATGCATAGCAACTCCTGTGTTTCGGTATTAAGCAAAATGTTGTCCCTTTCCTGGCTTCAGCAGGAAAATTGTGCATTTTATTTCTTTAAATGGAATATTTTACACATACACACACACACACGTGCGCACGAACACACACACACATACATAAATATATAATGTCATCTTAGGGAGACTTTTCTAGACATGCTCTATGACCTGTGCAGAGGAGGAGGGATAGATGAGCTGTGTCCATCATCTACTGTGAATGGTGGATTCCGTGTCATCTATCTGTTCGTGATACCTTTCATTATAATCCTGCCTGTGATGATAATGAGATGACTGCTTGTAAGTCATCTCTGCAAAAACAAAAAAAATGTCAACCTCTTATAAGGCCTCATGCACACGACCGTATGTAATTTGCGGTCAGCAAAAAACATTATCTGCAAAAAATACGGATGATATCTGTGTGCATTCCGTATTTTGCAGAACGGAACAGCTGGCCCCTAATAGATCAGTCCTATCCTTGTCCATAATGTGGACAATAATAGGACATGCTCTATTTTTTTTGCAGAATGGACACACAGAAATGGAATGCACACGGAGTACCTTCCATTTTTTTTGCAGACCCATTGAAATGAATGGTTCGCATACTGTCTGCAAAAAAAACTGAATGGACACAGAAAGAAAATACGTTTGTGTGCATGAGCCCTAAGGCTTAGGTCTCAAGCACATATGTGCAGTGTGTATGAAATCCAGTGGAAACTGCAGAATTTAAGTTTGTTCTTTTTTACTTAGGACGCATTTCTTTTAGGGTACTTTCACACTTGCGGCAGAGGATTCCGGCAGGCAGTTCTGTCGCGGAACTGACTGCCGGATCCGGCAATCCGGACGCAAACTGATCTGTCTGACAAATGCATTGAAATACCGGATCCGTCTCTACGGTGTCATCTGAAAAAACAGATCCGGTATTAATTTGCATGCGCAGACCGGAAAGTCGGATCCGTTTTTCCAGAACATTTAATGCCGGATTCAGAACTAATACACTTCAATGTAAATTAATGCTGAATCTGGCATTCCAGCAAGTGTTCTGTATTTTTGGCCGGAGAGAAACCTGCAGCATGCTGCAGTAATTTTTCTGCCCAAAAAACGTAAGAGGGACTGAACTGATGTATACTGAACGGATTGCTCACCATTCAGAATGCATTAGGATAAAACTGATCAGTTTTTTTTACGGTATTGAGCTCCTGTGACAGAACTCAATACCAGAAAACAAAAACGCTAGTGTGAAAGTACGGTGAATGCTATTATTAAATTCTTTTTAGAACTCCCTTTTCTGACTATGTTTTTGGGGACTCATCACAGATCTCATAGTGTTGGTGCTGGTTAATGATAAGGGTTTGTACTTAGTAGTAGGATCCATTTACCGCTTATGTGCCGTAGATTATACCAAAACTGTGATAAATATGAAAATAAATTATTCTGGATTCAGGATAGCAGGCTGTCCATATCGCTGATAGATACCAGCACAAATATCCAGTAACTTGGCCTGTACCAGGACTCTGATCATTAGTAAGAACACAGGGGACCAGGCCAGGAAGAATAGTTTTTATATTAGAAAAAAAGTAAAAACAAAAAAAAAATACATTTACACAACTAGGGATTTTTTTTCCTGTACTTCTACATTTTTTTAACATATTTGAAAATTAATAATAAGTCTGAAATAACACTAGAATAATTCCAAAATGTGACTTTGTCATGGCTATTATCTATGATTTGGCATAAATTCAATTTTGTTGAATTTTCACACAAAGAAAGCCATGAAAATGTTTCAGACAGATCTATTTAACAAAAGACATTTTCATGAAACTTTTGTTTTCTTACACAATTAAAGCAAAAAATAACAGTTGTTGCCACAATGCCACAGAAAGAGCATGCTTATGTATAAATTAGGGCTTATTCAGACAACCGTATCCGTTTTGCGGTCTGCAGATTTGGGATCCGCAAAACATGGATACTAGCCCTGTGCACTCTGCATTTTGCAGATTGGAACGTCCTTCTCCTGTGTAGAAATGCCTATTTATGTCCGCAATTATGGACAAGAATAGGATATGCTCTATCTTTTTGCAGGGCCACAGAATGGAAGAACAGATGTGGAACGCACATGGTGTCCTCATCTTTTGTGGCTCCATTGAAAAGAATGGGTCTGCATGCGTTCCACAATTTTGCGGACAGAAATATATGGTATGAGGAATGCGCCCTTAGTCAGTTAGAAATTGACTTCAATGGGATGTTTAATGGTTTAATCAGTCTGAATCCTTCACATCGACAATTGCCCTCTATTCACCTCCATTTCCTCCCGCACATCAGGACACTGTCCCTGTCACTTGCAGCCAGGTACTCAGTTATACAACCAGACAGACCCTTCAAGTACAAGCCATAGATGATGTGACAGAAATAATCCAACGATCAGCTGTATTCAGTCAATGAGAGCATTATTGTAAATGTTTGTCGTTACAGTAATATGGGACACTTACAGGACAATACAGTTACTTTTTACACATGAACCAATACTATATATAGTGTCTTTACTGAATATATTGTGAGCAATGTTTTTGCATTTTTTGGCAGTAAAGTTCAGAGGCAGGTGCCAGTGATCATTTCTCCTGGGTCGTCTATGGAAATTCACCGTGAAAGAGTTAAGACACCATAAATCATCTTCAAAGTTTCTGTACTCTCCTCCTTCCTGTACTGAAAGACAAAAAAGTTACTTTATCTGTGCAGCAAAGTTCATGTCTTCACTTGCTTTCTGTCACTTTAATATCTCCAGATTTATCCAGAGTCAATGACCCCCCTCAATATGGTACAGACAAGATGAAACAAAAATACTTGCTTTTATTTAATGTGATAACACTCTATCACGCTTTGTACCTTTTATACAGCACCTTGCATTCAAACCGGTGGTGAGACTCTTTTAATCACTTTATACTCTTCGAGTGAATTGACCTCATCAGTGCCTTTGAGATGCATTACACATCAGGAGAGGTTTATTTAAATGAACAATACATTTTGGGGAATGTGGCTCAAGGGAGACAGAGTGACTCCTCATATCCTCCTGTATACAATCTAAGCGAGGTCTCTGGCAAACAGATGGCATGATTGTCAAAACAAGTCATACGAAACCTCCAGCAAAGATGGAGTTAAACTCAGAGGAAACAGTTACCAGATGTTAGGATCCCTTTAAAAGACCAGGTTCTGAGAGCACTTTAATGTCTGCTAAATACAATAAATGTTTATTCATTTAATGTTAACATATTCTTAAAAGTACACTGGGAAGGGTTATATAATGTCAGAAAAGGTTTATTGGACCTGACAAAGACCTGAAGTCAAATTTTATGTCCGATCCTATCTGATGTGTTATTATATTATTGTATCAGTCTGAATATATTCTGACAAAAGGCAGCATTTGTTGCTTTTTTATATATGGGCGTTTCTTGGTCTACATTTTCAAAATTATACCGTATGTGAGCCTTTTCCGGTATTACAATCCTACTACAATAATTTCTAAACCTTCTTCCATTGATCTACAATTCCTTATATAACAACTCTTTAGGGAGCACCCAAGTGCCTGTATATAAGTTTCTTCCCTTGTGGCACAAATCATTTATGAACTGAGTCCACTGTTGCTATACTGTAGCCCTCTATCCACACTGTAGTCCTGAAGACCCCGTTGACAATTCATCTACTACTGCTGGGAAACATTCGTGACATTGTGCACTCACAATAGCGAGCATGTATCCTTTTTAAGCCGGATGACAGGCAAAACAAACATGGTATAGACAGAAATCTAAACTCAAAGAAAATAGAGCTCTTCTGATTCTCAGATCAAGATCATTACTTATTGTAATAAATAAGTAAATTGGCTTTCAGTTGAAAAAGGCCAGAAATAAAAGGAAAGTCAGTGAAGGGGGAGTAGGTTTTGCAACCTTGTTTGAAAACACCAATTATAAGGCTTGCCTCAATAGATTGCTTTTTAGGTGAACATGTAGAGAATAATTATTTCAAAGCAAATGGATTCAATAGTGCAAAGATAGTAGAGAAACAATGACAGTTCCACGCTCTGAAAAGTGTATGCTTTAGGCTCAGTATAAAGAAATTGTCATTGGAGAGGTTGGTGAATATAAACGTTAAGCTTGTGTAGTCACCTGCTCTTATAGCAAGTATAACAGGTAGCAAAAAATATGGAAAAAAAGAAAATGTCGATTATCCATAATGGTATGTAACATGTTGGTATCTATTATGCTTTTATATTTTTAATTGAATTAAAATAACCAAGAACTTGGCAGCACCCATAAGCTTTCTGTACATCTACAGAAGTATAATTACTGTACATAATATCCCTTTGTGTTCCTTTGGATAAAATTTGAGTTGCAATATACATAAAACCTTTAAAAAATATATTTTGTAATCAACACACATGGGCAAGATATGGATTACAAAAACTCAGATTATTAGAGGTGGGAGTTTGGACCCATTCACACTGGGTTTATAGACATTCATTCTCCCATACATATATTTTTAATCAAGAGTTGGTTTGGGTCAAATGGGTTAAAGGGTACTAAGATGGCCAAAATGCATTTACATAGAGCCATGGTTTGCATATAGTGCACCAAGAAATAAGCCTAAAACTTCTAAATATAATTTAGATTAAATGGCTTTCTATAAGTATTAGGCTATATCAGTGCTATGCACCAGTGGTTCTGCATGTACAGTTGACTGCAATGGGAAAGACTGGAACAATCTGTACGCCCCCACCCATTATCCCAGCATGTGGTTTAACTCCTCTGCTATAAGAAGTCCTTGTAGTATTTATCAAAAAAAGGTCATGGCTTCTAGTTGTGCGTGTTATGTTGTTTACATTAGACTGTATGTAACTTTTAAAAAAAAAGGGGAAAGGGAAAAAACTGTTCTAATTAAATTCTATGTAAAGATATGTAAATTTCAATATTTGATTTGGGTCTGATTCGCTCTCTCCCTTTCTCTCTCTCTCCTCTTCTTGATTCTCCTGAATTGAATCACACAAAATTCAGGTCAAAATTCCAAATTGTTCATATCTATGAAATGCAATGTGTTGCAAAATTGTAGCAATGTGATTTTGCAGCATTTCAGCTTTTGCTAAAAAAAAATAATAAAAAAAAATGCATGGACTTATTAAGTGATGAAAATCTCTGTACAGTATTGCGGAATATGCTGACACTATATAAGCTCTCTGAACACTCAGTCGGCACTCTTTTGGCATGGTGCATGTGTCTAGGGAAGGCGCCCCCGTGTAGAAATAATGGAAGAAGACCGGCAGTCACTTGTCTTGCTTGTATTATTCCTCCTGTAGTGGATTCCTCCTGCACTATATAAGCATGGCAATCCTCTGAGTGAACCTAGCCGACTGTTTTTAGACTAAAGGTAAGGCCACATGGTCCGGTTTCTGCATGCAGTTTTGGTAGCCAAAATCAGGAATGGATCATACAAGGAGAGAAAGTATGAAGGACAGATATGACTTCTCTTTTTTGAATTTACTCCTGATTTAGGCTTCCAAAACTGCTTGCAAAAACCTGACTGTGTTGGTCGTACCCTAAGGGTTCTCACTTGGAGAAGCATTATGGTAAATGTTTTAATATATACCATCAATATTGTGTATGTCCCTCAACAATGTATATACAAGCTTTATAAAACTATAAAAGCAAGAAAACAACAGTAAACTCTTTAGCTCAGACTTGACTTTCAGTACATAAAATTGCATAAATCCCTTTATTTTAATATTATTATTTTTATCTTTTAGCAAAATCATTGGGTATTTGCAGTTTATAATGCACAATTATGGTTTTCTTTCTTAGATAAATATGTGTGTTCTTCATTTTAGACAACTATTTGTCAGAATCATGTAATCTCTCAAAGGGAAAAAGTGTCTAGCTCAGCTATCATATTTAACTCCAATAAAAAAAAAATGCTAAGTAAAAAGTGTGTATTATTAGTTCAATCTTTTCAGTTATTGTAGAACTCAAAAACCTCATCGTTTTTTCGACCAGGTATTCCTATGGCATCAACAGACAAAACACATCTGACTACTAACACATCGTGGCAACCTGTTGTACCGGCTGTCTCTTCATAGTGGAATCAACCTTTTAATGACCACCCATCAGTTCTGTAATATCAACATTTTATTTCACTTTTTTCTCTCTCGTTGTTTATTTGAAGCTTTCAACAAGGGCAAGTGCTCTAATTCTTGGGTAATCTTGTGAAAACACAAAGAGCGTAGAAAGGTCACATTAAATGGGAGTGTGGAGAAAAAGGACTATTCAGGGTTAGAAATAAATCAAGGTACTTTATGCACAGAAAATGTGTTGCGGGGTAGCCCACTCACCCCAAACTAAAGCAGTGACATTTAGTACTCTTGTAAGTCTTTTTTAATCATGGGGTAATCCAAACTGCACCTTCTAGAGAAGTCTTAGGCATTAACCCCGAGACCTGATGTATTTCTCTCAAATCAGCATCTGGTAGTCATATAGGAAGGGGATTAAATTCCTCAGAGACTGCTTCAAAGGTCTTTCCTTTGGTGTGTTTATAAATGCACAGATAGATTCATAAATGTATATGTGTCCTTATTGTGAGGGTTGTAGACATCACAAAACAGAGCCTAGGGTTTCTTTTTTTCATCATTTTGTCCCGCCATATAGAGGCTACTCGTTCAATCTCTTGTTGAGAAAATGTGCCGTCAGTTATTCAATTATCTGTCAATAAATCCATGGGCAGACTTGCTACACAAAAAGGCATTGAAAGTACAAGGTTAAAGTGGGTGATTGAGGAGCAGGGTCGGGAAATGGGCAGCTGCAGCGACTTTTAGGTAATTGCTTGTTTTCCTGTTTGTCTGGGAAATCCAGATTAAAAGCAAGTTTTACTGGGGCTTTGGAGCCTTGGGAAAATGAAAATATTCAGGTGAAATGAAGCTCCATAATATGATTGTTGCTTAAACTCTACAATTTATTGTTGGGGTAAGTGGTTGGAACAGTTTAGGGGACTTTCTTATATCCAGTGCTGCGTTTTCAGCCTTGTATGGGTTAATTTAGATCAATATGAGTTTACTTGCCACTGATGATAATCCTCTTAACCTATGAACTTCCATAAAGCAATGTTTTTTGGGATGAGGTTTAGGGAACTCTTTAATAGATTCATGTCAGAAGTTTTGTTTGTTAAAACCAAATGTTGAGCAGTTTATTCATACGGTCCACCAGGTACTGGCTTATAGAATGAGATTTGGAAAATGGTAAATAAAAAGTATTACAAGACAATTGCTCTCTTTATGCAACCATGTGTAAAGTGATTCCTGCGCCAAATGATATGTTTTATATATATTTGTATTTAGTTTGTTTTCTTGGATGGTCGATATCACATGGCTGAATAAGAATTTAACCTGGGTGTAGTTATGAAAATTGGAATAAACACTAATTGGTCAAGTAAGAAAGATTTTCGGTCAGGAGTTGAGTTTTGCAAGTATCACATTACTACGAAACAGTAAAACACATTCTGTATTTTTTGCCCTATAAGATGCACTTTTTCCACCAAAAAATAGAAGGGAAAATGTCAGTGCATAGGGTGAATACCAATGAGCGCTTCCATTATGGAAGAGCTCATTAGTACAGTAGGACCAGGGTGTGGTACATGCAGCGCTCCCTGTGCAGGCTCTGTAATCACCGCTTTCTGAGCTTCTCCTGCAGGTGCCAAACAGAAAGAAGAGCGCTGGATCTCAGGAGTGCTGGCAGCATCCAGAACTTGAGAGTTGAGTTGATTTATTTATTTTTTTCTGATCTGAAATCTGATTAACATTGGGGGTTCGGATCTGAGGGTCTTATTTACATTGGGGGTCTGATTTGAGGTCTGATTGGGCGTCTTAGCTGGGATATAATTAACATTGGGGGTCTGATCTGTGGTCTTTTTGGGGGTCTGAGCTGAGGCCTAATAAACGCTGGAGTCTAAGTTTAGGTCTGATTAACATTAAGGGTCTGATCTGAGGTCTGATTAACATTGGGGGGTTTGATCTTAGGTCTGATGAAAAATATTTTTTCCTTATTTTCCTCCACTAAACAGCTGCAATTTATGGGGTGAAAAATATGTTAATCTGGACCTGGTTAACAGAATATATATGTAATTTGTATAGATAGATAGATAGATAGATAGATAGATAGATAGATAGATATAGTACTATGTACTAAGTACTAAGTTTTAGGCAGGTGTATAAAATATGCTGCAGAGTTAGAATGCTTTCAAAAATAGTATCATTAATAGTTTATTTTTATCAATTAACAAATTTCAAAGTGAATGAACAAAGGAAAAATCTAAATTAAATCAATATTTAATCTGACCACCTTCTTATGTTTATCATGCATAGTTGAGTTGCTTGGCCTTATTTCCACTCAACTAAGGATGTAAACATAGGAACAGAGGTGCGGAAAACGGCAACAGGGGCTCTGGACTTGAAATACTTGTTTGTAACAGGCAGTTTTTTCACTGAAGGGCTGGTGAGGAGAAGTGATGAGCGGCAGGGGTCATATTCGAATTTGTGATATTTCGCAAATATTTTGTAGAATATTCATCATATATTCGTAAATTCGTATATTC
Organism: Bufo bufo; assembly: GCF_905171765.1. Taxonomy (NCBI): domain Eukaryota; kingdom Metazoa; phylum Chordata; class Amphibia; order Anura; family Bufonidae; genus Bufo; species Bufo bufo. The sequence goes on along the minus strand of NC_053390.1, from coordinate 284,952,881 downwards.
ATTATATTCTACTTTTTTTTTTATGCGAAAATCTGCAAGGTAATGATCGCGTAATATGCAAATATTACGTGCTCAATACAGGCGTGGGTCAAAAACAAATACAAATATATACAGATGTAGCAGGGTTAGCACTCAAGCTCTTAACTCAAATTTCTTAACTCATCGCATTATCTTGAGACAAAAGCCATTGAAAAGCAATTATAGGTGTTTGCTTAACGCATTTAGTTTAGATAACACGTCTAATAAAGCATGAGTGTTAACTCTACTACATCCGTAGCAGTATAGAATATAGTGCTATATATTCGTTTTTAGAATATTCATTATTTTTTCCATCTGAACACATGATTCCTCCCTGCTTCTTGCTTTTGGACCAATGAGTCATTGGCCCACAAGCAACTCAAGCAGTGAGGAATCATGACTTCAGATGGAAAAAAAATGACGAATATTCTAAAAAAACTAATATATAGCACTATATTCAATATATTGCTATATATTCGTTTTTTAGAATATACATAATTTTTTTCCATCTGAAATGAACACATGATTCCTCTCTGATGTCATTGGCCCACAAGCAAGAAGCAGGGAGGAATCATGTGTTCAGATGGAAAAAAATGACAAATATTCATCATTATGAATATATAGCACTATATTCTAAATTTTCGTGAATTCTCGAAGTGCGGATATTCGAGATTAAAATTCGCTATTCGATCATTCGCGCTCAACACTAGTGAGCAGTACAATTATAAGTGTCTACAGGTAATAGTGAAACATGATGGAAGTTACTTTCAATTTTTGGGATGCACTTCAGCAAATTGGGATTTGGTCAGAATAAATGGTGTCCTCAATGCTGAGAAATACAGGCAGATACTTATCCATCATGCAATACTATCAGGGAGGCATCTAATTTGCTCCAAAATTATTCTGCAGCAGGACAACAACCCCAAACATAAACTACTTAACTTAAGATCTTCAACTTAAAAAAGAAAAAGGAGTCCTGCAAGTAATGATATGGCCCCAACAGACCCCTGATCCCAACATCATTGAGCCTGTCCCTGATTACATGAAGAGACAAAAAGATTGGAGCAATCTTACATCTACAGATGATCTGTGGTTTGTTCTCCAAGATGTTTGGAACAACCTTCCTGTCGAGTTCCTTCAAAAACTGTCTGTAGGTGTATCTAGAATTGATGAGTTTTTGAAGGAAAAGGGCGGTGACATAAAATATTGATTTGATTTAGAATTCTCATTTGTTCATTCACTTTGCATTTTGTTAAATTATAAAATTAATTATTTTTGAAAGCATTCTTACTTTGCAATATATTTTCCACAGACATATACTTAGTAAATCATGAAGTTTTGATTAACACTGCCAATTACCCATTAGTGTTCTTGAATTATTTTATTGTGATACATACTCCTTTTTTCTAATCTGTTCTGATTTTTCTTTTTCTTACACATGGCTATGGGGATAGACATCTTGCCTGATCTGTTGTTGAGAGACATGCTTTATAGCAGTCACATGGACCATAGCACAACGGATTGACTTCTTTGGGAGATCATTCTAATCATGTTCTGTGACCTATGCAGGGGGGGGGGGGGGGGGACAGATGACCTGTGTTCTTCACTAATTGTGAATGATGTGATCCTGTGTAATGTACTCACAAGTGTTACCTGTCATTGTAATCCTGTCTGTGATGATAATAAGTTGACTACTGAAAAAGTGATCTGTTTACAGAACAGGAAGTATCAGCATACCAATATGTTTAGGGCTCTTTTATATTAGTCAAGGATTGGGTATATTATCACGATTGAATGATTGAATGTTCCTAACTACTACAATCACCTAACAAATGTGTAAACAGGGAGTGTGCTACCAAAAATATGTTGCAAAGTGAATGGAATATGAACTACTGTAGTAACAGCAATCATTAGTTCCCCTGTCACTTTGCATTGGGCCGTGTGAAAGGCCCTTTAGAAGAGCACTGATCAGCTTGTATATCATATATAGACATTGATTTATTACCTGCCCTTGGCCCATGTAAAAAAGGATCCTTAGGCTAGTTTCTCACTGACCCTAGGGATCCAGCAGGCTGTTCTGGCATTGCCAGAGGCAATGTGTTCAGAAAACGGGACATTACACAAGCAGGTTATTAACACCAGGAGCATGGTCAAGTGACTGTATGTTAGATTAATTTATAGACTTGTGAAGGTTCTCATTTATCCAGGTCATGGTATATCTGTAAAGAATAAATCAAGGCAACTAAACTTACTGTAGATTTCTTGAAAAAGTTTCACTCGTTCTTCCAACGAGCTTTCTCAATTCTGAGTGACTGCACTGAATTCTTGTACAGTCACTCAGAATTGAGAAAGCTCGTTGGAAGAACGAGTGAAACGTTTTCAAGAAATCTACTGTAAGTCCAGTTGCCTTGATTTATTCTTTACAGATATTAATTTATAGAGGCATACTGTGTTAAACCATTTGCATAAAATGTTAAAGATCAGAAAATACCATGCCAAAGAATGTCTGTCCCCTGACACAGCTGTCCTAATTGATGCAGATTCAGTCTATTCTTCCTGCCTCCTGCTTGTTTCTCTTATCAGAACTTAAAAGAGGTGAAAAAAGAAGTGTAATGCTGTATCACATAGCATACACTGGAAATTCTGCACACAGCACTCACAGATAGTATAGACAATTAGGGGGAGATTTATCAAACTGGTGTAAAGTAGAACTGGCTTAGTTGCCAATAGCAACCTACCAGATTCCACCTTTTATTTTTCACAGCTTCAATGGAAAATAAAAGGTGGAATCTGATTGGTTGCTCTAGAAACTAAGCCAGTTCTACTTTACACCAGTTTGATAAATCCCCCCTTAGTGTGAATAAGGAAGTTGTGTAACTCTAAAGCTAATCTTTGTATGGATAACTACTATGGCACCGCATTCTGTGTCTCTTAGATAATGTAGAATTTATATCTTCACCAGCACTCTACGTATGAGATTTACATACAAAGGAACAAGGAGGGTGGAGTTTGCCATGGAGGTGAGATATCTGAGAGCTGCCAGGAGGGATTTCATAGGTGATGCAATCCTGTAAATCATAGGAAGTCAGGCACACAGGCTTCCATACAGAGATTGATCTCCTCTCTACACAAGAGAGCAAACCCTGCACTAGGGGTAAAACTGAGATCCATTGAAAGGGTTCAAAATGTATAGTATAAATGTATAGTACAAATGTACAAATTACACTGCTAGAATACTGCTGGTAAGTTAGCATTAGATGTAAAATAAATCCTGTAGTGTTTCTTTAAGGGCCCTTGAAAGCCGAGTAACAGGTACAAATATAGATTGGTTATCATCCAAGGCAAGTACCTCGCCCTAAACCAGTTTAATTGCAATGAACCTCAATATAGCACTCTCCCCTCTTCCCATTGTGAATTGCTCAGGAAGCTGAGATGTGAGGATTTGGTGGAATGCTGACATGGTACAGCCTTAGACACATGCATGGCTATAAGGCCTTATTATGGGGACCACCTCAAACAGCTCACCTATACTCATGAGTGAGACCTGGGAAAATGTAGTAACTGTTCAACTTGATTTAATTTTGACTTAAGGACAACATTGTGGCTTATAATCTCAGCGAATCAATTCTAGCATCTGACATGAATTCTAACTATTCAATATCCATAGATTAAGCACAATAATTTTGTTCTGTTTTGTTTGTAAAATAAATATGCACTCAATTTGCAGGCTTCTTTTTTATACTTTATTCATTATCTGGGGTGTGTCATTCTTGATGCCCAGAATAACATTTAACCTTTTGAAAAGGTGGTTTCTTAAAGGGGTTACCCCATGGTTAATGTAACAAATAGGGGGACAGGTCCTTTCTGTTACAGCTCTCCCCATGCAATTGTCACAGCTTCTAAAAGAAGATAGGGCTGGTGGCAGTTGAAGGATGGAACTGAGCATGTGTGACCAGGCTCAGTCAGATCAGTAGATGGACTTGCACATTGCTATACAGACTGAACTCCAGGGGCGCCAATATAATGAGGTAAAGGTTATATTTCAGTACTGAAGTAATTTTGTAACAGAAAGTAAATTACAGTAATTATTTGTTTTTAATGGTGAATTATATTAGCATAGCATTTCATGTTGTGATAAGCCCTTAAAGATCCTTTCACTCAGGAAGATCTTTGCTACATTTAAACTGGGCAGCAATTAGCCAACACACCAAGACTGTGGATTAGGGTTGGAGTCATGGAGTCAGAGTTAGTTTCTGCTGACTCATCATAGATAGAAATGTACCAACTCCAATTGTGGCTCCAAAATAAAATATTAAATATTTTTTGTTATAATGAAATAATTAACCCTTTTAAGACCAAGTCATTTTTCACCTTCGTGACCAGCCCTAATTTTGTAAATCTGACACATGTCACTTTATGTGCGAGTAACTTATCCAAGCCATTCTGAGACATTTTGAGATTTTCTCATGACATCTCTTACTTGATGTTAGGGGTAAATTTGTGTCAATATGTTTTACCTTTATATTTTTAAAAAATTCCTAAATTTACAGAAAATTTGAAAAAATTCTAATTTTAATTTCTGTAAAGGCAGATAAGTGACACCTCATTAGATAGTATTTTACTTAAGATTCCCTATATGTCTACTTTATGTTGGCATCATTGTGAAAATTAAATTTTATTATTTAGGACGTTAGAAGGCTTATAATTGAAGAATAATTATTTCACATTTTCTATAAAATTTTCAAAACCGACTTTTTCAAGGACAATTTTAGTTGTGAAGTCACTTTGAGGTCCTTACACAATAAAAAATTACTCAATTTTAGAAACTACACCCCTCAAATTGTAAAACCAGTTTTGAATAAACTGAATTAACCCAAATGGAGGTCAAATTTTGTAAAATTTTCATTTTTTGTGCAGATTTTTAATTTTTATTTCCAATTTTTCCTATAACACAGCAAAGGTTAACAGCAAAACTAACCTCAATATTTATAACCCTGATTCTGCAGTTTACAAAAACATCCTAATGAACAACATATGGTTTTGGTGAGCAGATTTTTCTTTAATGGTTTTTGTCATATTTGAAGGCACACTAGGGCACCCCTACAGTAGAAACCCCCCAAAAAGTGACCCCATTTAAGAAACTACACACCTCAAAGAATTGGTGTAATGACCACTTTGACCTCACAGGCATTTCATAATATTTAGAAACACATGGCTAGGAAAATGAAAAATTATATTTTTTACAAGAAAAAGACGCTTAAGCCCAAATTTTTCATGAGGTATAACAGGAAAAAATGCACTCCCTAATTATGTTACCCGTTTTCTCCTGAATACGGCAACATCCCATATGTGGTTGTAAACTGCTGTATGAGCAGACGGCAGAATTCAACAGGAAAGGAGCGGCATCTGTATTTTCTAACATGGAATTTACTGAAAAAGATTTTAAGGGCCATAACTCTTATTTCTTTTTGTTGACTGAGCTGTGGGGGGGCTTATTTTATAGTTTTTAATGATACCATTTTTGGGTACATATGACTTTTTCATCGCTTTTTATTTAATTTTTTTATGATGTGAAGTGGGCTAATATTGCAATTCTGTCAGTGTATTTTTATTTTTATGGGGTTCTCCATGTAGTATAAGAGTTGCCAGAACATTTATATACGTACTATCTGTAGAGGGTATGTGCAGATAGCACGTATAAAGCTGTATGGTCGTGAAAGGTTTAATATTAAATGCATAGCTTGTTGCATTTTTACTCAAGACTCATATTTATAAAAAGAAAAAAGAAATATTACTAGAAGGGCTGGGAAGTCAGGTTTATGTGGTAAAAACTGGAGTGTGGAAAATAGAGAAGAATTCATAGTTAGAAATTACCAATTCCAATTACCACTTGAATTAATCAGTCAGCAACTCAAATTAATCAGTCAGCTGTTCACATAAGTCATTTCTCAGAAGTACATCTCACTTGTTCATCCAATAGCTATCTTTTCCAACTCCCCTATACACATACACACTCAGATCTGCTGATCGTGTATGTGTTTTCAATGGGTAGAGGGCAGAAAGTCTCTGACAGGCACTTCTGACAGCGACTAATCTCCAAGGAGATCAAGGACCAGGCATTGAAATTCAAAGTGCTTGATCCTTCTCTCCCTTGTTCGAGGAGGGTAAGGGAGCTCCCCATACACATTGGCTCATCGACTGGTCGTGTCAAAAAGAGTGGGTTTTGGCAACAATAGATAGATTAGATATATAGATTGATATTGATATAGTGATTATATATATATATATATATATATATATATACAGTGGATATAAAAAGTCTACACACCCCTGTTAAAATGCAGGTTTCTGTGCTGTAAAAAAATGAGACAAAGATAAATCTTTTCAGAACTTTTTCCACCTTTAATGTGACCTATAAACTGTGCCACTCAATTGAAAAACAAACTGAAATCTTTTAGGTGGAGGGAAGAAAACAAAAAAATAAAAAATAATGTGGTTGCATATATAACTGGGGATGTAGCTGTGTTGAGAATTAAGCAATCACATTCAAAATCATGTTAAATAGAAGTCAGCATACACTTGCCATCATTTAAAGTGCCTCTGATTAACCCCAAATAAAGTTCAGCTGCTCTACAGTAGTTGGTCTTTCCTGAAATTTTCTTAGTCGCATCCCACAGCAAAAGCCACGGTCCACAGAGAGCTTCCAAAGCATCAGAGGGATCTCATTGTTAAAAGGTATCAGTCAGGAGAAGGGTACAAAAGTATACCATGGAACACAGTGAAGACAGTCATCGAGTGGAGAAAATATGGCACAACAGTGACATTACCAAGAACTGGACGTCCCACCAAAATTGATCAAAAGACAAGAAGAAAACTGGTCTGGGAGGCTACCAAGAGGCCTACAGCAACATTAAAGGAGCTGCAGGAATATCTGGCAACTACTGGCTATGTGGTACATGTGACAACAATCTCCCGTATTCTTCATATGTCTGGGCTATGGAGTAGAGTGGCAAGACGAAAGCCTTTTCTTACGAAGAAAAACATCCAAGTCAGGCTACATTTTGCAAAAACACATCGGAAGACTCCCAAAAGCATGTGGGAAAAGGTGTTATGGTCTGATGAAATCAAGGTTGAACTTTTTGGCCATAATTCCAAAAGATATGTTTGGCGAGAAAACAACACTGCACATCACAAAAAGAACACCATACCCACAGTGAAGCATGGTGGTGGCAGCATCATGCTTTGGGGCTGTTTTTCTTCAGCTGGAACTGGGGCCTTAGTTAAGCTAGAAGGAATTATGAACAGTTCCAAGTACCAGTCAATATTGGCATAAAACCTTCAGGCTTCTGCTAGAAAGCTGAACATGAAGAGAAACGTCATCTTTCAGCACGAAAACGACCCAAAGCATACATCCAAATCAACAAAGGAATGGCTTCACCAGAAGAAGATTAAAGTTTTTGAATGGCCCACCCAGAGCCCAGACCTGAATCAAATTGAAAATCTGTGGGGTGATCTGAAGAGGGCTGTACACAGGAGATGCCCTCGCAATCTGACAGATTTGGAGTGTTTTTGCACTAGAAGAGTGGGCAAATCTTGGCAAGTCAAAATGTGCCATGCTGATAGACTCATACCCAAAAAGACTGAGTGCTGTACTAAAATCAAAAGGTGCTTCAACAAAGTATTAGATTTAGGGTGTGCACACTTATGCAACCATATTTAATTTTTATATTTTTTCTTCCCTCTACCTAAAAGATTTCCGTTTGTTTTTCAATTGAGTTTATAGGTCACATTAAAGGTGGAAAAAGTTCTGAAATGATTTATCTTTGTCTCATTTTTTTACATCACAGAAACCTGACATTTTAACAGGGGTGTGTAGACTTTCTATATCCACTGTATATATATATATATATATATATATATATATTTGAGATTGGCGCCATTGGGGACAGTGAGATGCTTATGTCTGTAAAGTGCTGCGGAATATAGTAGCGCTATATAAGTGCATAAATAAAAATAAATAGGTAGACAAGCAGATTGATATAGTTAGACATGAGATAGACAGATTTACAGATAAATAAAAATATATGAGATAAAGAGAGAGAGTGATAGATAAGAGATAGACAGAAAGGCAAATAGATAGATAGCTAAATAAATAGATATGAGATAAAGAGTGATAGATATGAGATACACAGATAGATGTATAGATAAGATATATGGGCAGCACGGTGGCTCAGTGGTTAGCACTGGTGCCTTGCAGCGCTGGGGTCTAGGTTTGAATCCCACCAAGGACAACATCTGCATGGAGTTTGTATGTTCTCCGTGGGTTTCTGAAGTGAGATTGTGACTCTTTTTGCAACTTTTTAAAAAAAGCTGTAGTGATACTGTAAATCTGGAGTGAAACTAATTAACAAAACAAACCATGCACATTTTTCAAAAGTTGTAAAAGTAGCATAAAAAGAGAAAAAGTCAAAAATTTTGGCTTGCACCAAAATTTGAGACTTTTCTATTCCGGAAAATTGGCATAGACTTCTAATACATTGAGTTCGCACTTTAGTTATTTGGTCAGTTATTTCCATCAGTTATTGTGAGTCAAAACCAGTAGTGAAGCCTACTCAGAGACATGGTATAATGGAAAGATCTGCACCTGTTCTGTGTTTTAGACCTGGTTTTTGCTCCCAATAATGAGTGGAAATAAACTGACCAAATAACTGAAGTGGGAACTTGGCCTTAAAGGGGTTTTATGGGATTTTACTACTGATGACCTATCCTTAGGATAGGTCATCAGTATCTGATCAGTGGAGGTCCGACACCCAGGACCCACACCAATCAGCTGTTTTGAGAAGGCACCCGCGCCTGTGTTAGTCCTGCAGCCTTCTCTATGCTTACAGTCGTACATTGTATAGCGGCTGTGCTTGGTATTGCGCTCAGCCCCATTAAAGTGCAACTTCTGATGTGAGTTTGCAACTTATTTTTTAAGCCTGGAGTGAAACTATTTAACATAACTAGAGTGAGTGGTGTAAAAATGAAAAAATGACTTTTTGCACAATTTACGCCCAATTGGAATTGATTTGTTTTATTTTTTTCAAAAGATCATAAGGTGTTACAAAACGGCAAAGTAAAACATTATTCAACAGCAATGAATGAATCCACCCTTATAAATAAACTACGTCAAGCTCTTCACAAGCTTCTAAGTTCAGCATAAAGATAATATAAAATACTTTGAGCAAACATTTACTTACTGTTAATGGTCTTCTTCATGGCAACATCACTAACCTGCGTGAAGAATTATGCACAGTGTGAACCAAGATTCTGAGGCTGCTCAATTTCCTGGATGAAAAATTCCCCAAATCTTTCTCTGCTGACATTTACGGATCATATTAGTTGAAACAGTAAGGATCTGTAATTGCTTCTATAATGTATTATCACTGTATCTGTGCACCTATACTTATATGAAAGAAAGGGAGGGTTGATTGCTGTCTACACGGATGGCAGGTGACATGATATATCTCTTAGAGGTAAATCATATCACCTGTGGGGTTTTTCCTGTATGATAAGTTTGAGCTTCGGAAGTTTATTTTTTAAAATATTTGTAGAAGATGAAAGACTCTAGAGATTCCTTGGCTATTGGATCATTCAGTTTAAACCTAAGGGCATTCCTTTACCTCGGGTATTTACATTGGGGTCAGAGTGTCTAGTCACCACTCACTGTTAATTCAGACAGATCACTTGGATGCTCAGATAATGAGAGATCTGCCTTTCCCCCTTGTCTCTCCTGCTGACCTCAACCTATGTCACTTAATCTTAAAGTAACCAAAGAGAATTTGGTCAGTATTATAGTTGTCTAGGAGATAATGCAGGTGAGTCTGTTACAAGACCTACTCACCCGGAGGTAGCTGCATGCATGATTTAAAAGAGAGAAAGAAGTAAAATAATATTTGGCTGTAGTCCCAGAATGCAAGAAAAATAGGATTATATGATCAAACAGTTCTTTATAGGCTTAAACAACATGCAATCTGGTCAACGAGAGATTTGAGGTCATGGGTCACTACATACCTTATCTATTCGGCTTTGGAATAAACTATCATTTATCATAAATCATTATTGATCTCCGCTATCTTAACTATATTACTAGAGTAAAAAAATATATTGCAAAAAAAATATTGCATTAATCTTGCCATTGTAAGATACTATAACATTTGTACAAGTTATTTGAAAACATTAATTTAATGGGCCCCCAAAATGAAGCAGAGCACACAGCTGAGTGCTGACTTGGCGATTTCCGGCAGTCCCATAGCGGTGAATGGTGAGGTGGCCATGTGTGGTGCTTTCTCCATTCACTACTATGGGACCTCTGAAAATAGCTGAGCACGCTCGAGTGTATAATGTCAGAACTTCCATAGCATTGAATGAAGAGAATGCCTGATGCGCTTCCCTCCACTTCTGGGGCCCTATTCTGGACTTAGGAGCGGGTCCCAGAGGTGGGACTTGCATGTATCTGATAATAGTGGCATATCCTAGCGATATACTACTAACGCCTGAGATAGCTATAACGCTTTAACAAACCAATTTTATTTTGCAAGGTACAGTCAGGTCCATAAACATTGGGACATCGACACAATTCTAACATTTTTGGCTCTATACAACACCACAATGGATTTGAAATGAAACAAACAAGATGTGCTTTAACTGCAGACTGTCAGCTTTAATTTGAGGGTATTTACATCCAAATCAGGTGAACGGTGTAGGAATTACAACAGTTTGCATATGTGCCTCCCACTTGTTAAGGGACCAAAAGTAATGGGACAATTGGCTTCTCAGCTGTTCCATGGCCAGGTGTGTGTTATTCCCTCATTATCCCAATTACAATGAGCAGATAAAAAGTCCAGAGTTCATTTCAAGTGTGCTATTTGCATTTGGAATCTGTTGCTGTCAACTCTCAAGATGAGATCCAAAGAGCTGTCACTATCAGTGAAGCAAGCCATCATTAGGCTGAAAAAACACAACAAACCCATCAGAGAGATAGCAAAAACCTTAGGCGTGGCCAAAACAACAGTTTGAAACATCCTTAAAAAGAAGGAACGCACCAGTGAGCTCAGCAACACCAAAAGACCCGGAAGACCATGGAAAACAACTGTTGTGGATAACCAAAGAATTCTTTCCCTGGTGAAGAAAACACCCTTCACAACAGTTGGCCAGATCAAGAACACTCTCCAGGAGGTAGGTGTATGTGTGTCAAAGTCAACAATCAAGAGAAGACTTCACCAGTGTATTTTTATTGTGCAGCAGTTGTGTGCAGTTCTGCTGTGATACCGCAGCTAGATAGAGGGCTTAAATGCTATTGAAGTAACTAATTACAATGGGTGTGATATACCTGTTGCCCCAAACAAAAACTGCTTGAGGGCTGCAATATACCATCTTTCACAAAATCCTGATTGAGGGGTGTTGTATACCTGTTTTCACCAAATACTGATTAAGGGGTGCTATATATCTGTTTCCGCCAAATACTGATTGAGGGGTGCAATATACCTGTTTCCGCCAAATTCTGATTGAGGGGTGCCATATACCTTCTTCCACAAAATACTGATTAAGGGGTGCAATTGCTTTATACCTTATTCCACCAAAAACTGATTGAGGGCTGCGATACACCTGCTTCCACAAAATACTGACTGAGGGGTGCTATATACCTGTTTCCACCAAATACTGATTGAGGGGTGCTATATACCTTCTTCCACAAAATACTGATTGAGGGGTGCTATTGCTATATACCTTCTTCCACCAAATACTGATTGAGGGCTGCGTTACACCTGCTTAAACAAAATACTGATTTAGGGGTGCCATATACCTGTTTCCACCAAATACTTATTGAGGGGTGCTTATATAGCTGTTTCCGCCAAATACTGATTGAGGGGTGTCATATACCTTCTTCCACTAAATACTGATTGAGGGGTGCTATTGCTATATACCTTCTTCCACCAAATACTGATTGAGGGCTACAATACACCTGCTTCACACAAAATACTGATTGAGGGGTGCCATATACCTGTTTCTACCAAACACTGATTGAGGGGTGCTATATACCTTCTTCCACAAAATACTGATTAAGGGTGATATTGCTATTTACCTTCCTCCAGCAAATACTGAATGAGGGCTGCGATACACCTGCTTCCACAAAATACTGATTGAGAGGTGCCATATACCTGTTTCCACCAAACACTGATTGAGGGGTGCTATATACCTTCTTCCACAAAATACTGATTGAGGGTGATATTGCTATTTACCTTCCTCCACCAAATACTGATTGAGGGCTGCGATATACCTGCTTCCACAAAATACTAATTGAGGGGTGCTATATACTTGTTTCCGCCAAATTCTAATTGAGGGGTGCTATATACCTGTTTACGCTAAATACTGATTGAGGGGTGCCATATACCTTCTTCCACCAAATACTGATTGAGGGCTGCGATACACCTGCTTCTACAAAATACTGATTGAGGGGTGACATATACCTGTTTCCGCCAAATACTGATTGAGGGGTGCTATATACCTGTTTCCGGCAAATACTGATTGAGGGGTGCCATATACCTTCTTCCACTAAATACTGATTGAGGGGTGCTATTGCTACACACCTTCTTCCACCAAATAGTGATTGAGGGCTGCGATACACCTGCTTCCACAAAATGCTGATTGAGGGGTGCCATATATCTGTTTCTGCCAAATTCTGATTGAGGGGTGCTATATACCTTCTTCCACAAAATTCTGATTGAGGGGTGCTATATACCTGTTTCCGTCAAATACTGATTGAGGGGTGCTATATAGCTTCTTCCACAAAATACTGATTGAGGGTGCTATTGCTATATACCTTCCTCCACCAAATACTGATTAAGGGCTGCGATACACCTGCTTCAACAAAATACTAATTGAGGGGTGCCATATACCTGTTTTCGCCAAATACTGATTGACGGGTGCTATATACCTGTTTCCACTAAATACTGATTGAGGGGTGCTATATACCTGTTTCCGCCAAATACTGATTGAGAGGTGCCATATGCCTTCTTCCACAAAATACAGATTAAGGGGTGCTATTGCTATATACCTTCTTCCACCAAATAATGATTGAGGGCAGTGATACACCTGCTTCCACAAAATACTGATTGAGGGGTGCTATATACTTGTTTCCGCCAAATACTGATTGAGGGGTGCCATATACCTTCTTCCACAAAATTCTGATTGAGGGGTGCTATTGCTATATACCTTCTTCCACCAAATACTGATTGAGGGGTGCTATATACATTCTTCCACAAAATACTGATTGAGGGGTGCTATATACCTGTTTCTGCCAAATACCGATTGAGGGGTGCTATATACCAGTTTCCGTCAAAAACTGAATGAAGGGTGCCATATACCTTCTTCCACAAAATACTGATTGAGGGGTGCTATTGCTATATACCTTCTTCCACCAAATACTGAATGAGGGTAGCAAAAACATTAGGCGTGGCCAAAACAACAGTTTGGAACATCCTTAAAAAGAAGGAATGCACCGGTGAGCTCAGCAACACCAAAAGACCCGGAAGACCACGGAAAACAACTGTGGTGGATAACCAAAGAATTCTTTCCCTGGTGAAGAAAACACCCTTCACAACAGTTGGCCAGATCAAGAACACTCTCCAGGAAGTAGGTGTATGTGTGTCAAAGTCAACAATCAAGAGAAGACTTCACCACAGTGAATACAGAGGGTTCACCACAAGATGTAAACCATTGGTGAGCCTCAAAAACAGGAAGGCCAAATTAGAGTTTGCCAAACGACATCTAAAAATGCTTCCACAAAACAGTGATTGAGGGGTGCCATATACCTTCTTCCACTAAATACTGATTGAGGGTGCTATTGCTATATACCTTCTTCTACCAAATACTGATTGAGGGCTACAATACACCTGCTTCCACAAAATACTGATTGAAGAGTGCCATATACCTGCTTCCGCCAAATACTGATTGAGGGGTGCTATATACCTGTTTCTGCCAAATACGGATTTAGGGGTGCTATATACCTGTTTCCGCCAAATACTGATTGAGGGGTGCCATATACCTTCTTCCACAAAATACTGATTGAGGGGTGCTATTGCTATATACCTTCTTCCATCAAATACTGATTGAGGGCTGCGATACACCTGCTTCCACAAATACTGATTGAGGGGTGCCATATACCTGTTTCCACCAAATACTGATTGAGTAATACTATATTCCTGTTTCTGCCAAATACTGATTGAGGAGTGCCATATACTTTCCACTAAATCCTGATTGAGGGGTGCTATTGCTATATACTTTCTTCCACCAAATACTAATTGAGGGCTGAGATACACCTGCATCCACAAAATACTGATTGAGGGGTGCCATATACCTTCTTCCACCAAATACTGATTGAGGGCTGCGATATACCTTCTTCTACAAAATACTGATTGAGGGGTGCCATATACCTGTTTCTGCCATATACTGATTGAGGGGTGCTATATACCTTCTTCTACAAAATCTTGATTGAAGGGTGCTATATACCTGTTTCCGTCATATACTGATTGAGGGGTGCTATACACCAGTTTCCGCCAAATACTGATTGAGGGGTGCTATATACCTTCTTCCAAAAAATACTGATTGAGGGGTGATATTGCTATATAACTTCTTCTACCAAATACTGATTGAGGGCTGCGATACACCTGCTTCCAGAAAATACTGATTGAGGGGTGCCATATACCTGTTTCCGTGAAATACTGATTGAGGAGTGCTATATACATGATTTCACCGAATACTGATTGATGGGTGCTATATACCTGTTTCCGGCAAATACTGGTTGCAGGGTGCCATATACCTTCTACCACAAAATATTGATTGAGGGGTGCTATTGCAATATACCTTCTTCCACCAAATACTGATTGAGGGCTGCCATACACCTGCTTAAACAAAATACTGATTGAGGGGTGCCATATACCTGTTTCTGCCAAATAGTGATTGAGGGGTGCTATATACCTGTTTATGCTAAATACTGATTGCGGGGAGCCATATAACTTCTTCCACTAGATACTGATTGAGGGGTGCTATTGCTATATATCTTCTTCCACCAAATACTGATTGAGGGCTTCGTTATACCTGCTTAAACAAAATACTGATTGAGGGGTGCCATATACCTGTTTCCGCCAAATACTGATTGAGGGGTGCTATATAGCTGTTTCTGCCAAATACTGATTGAGGGGTGCCATATACCTTCTTCAACTAAATACTGATTGAGGGGTGCTATTGCTATATACCTTCTTCCACCAAATACTGATTGAGGGCTACGATACACCTGCTTCCACAAAATACTGATTGAGGGGTGCTATATACCTGTTTCTGCCAAATACTAATTGAGGGGTGCTATATACCTGTTTCCGCCAAATACTGATTGAGGGTTGCATATACCTTCTTCCACTAAATACTGATTGAGGGGTGCTATTGCTATATACCTTCTTCCACCAAATACTGATTGGGGGCTGCGATACACCTGCTTCCACAAAATACTGATTGAGGGGTGCCATATACCTGTTTCCGTGAAATACTGATTGAGGGGTGCTATATACATGATTTTACCGAATACTGGTTGAGGGGTGCTATATACCTGTTTCCGGCAAATACTGGTTGCAGGGTGCCATATACCTTCTTCAACAAAATATTGATTGAGGGGTGCTATTGCTATATACCTTCCTCCACCAGATACTGATTGAGGGCTGCGATACACCTGCTTAAACAAAATACTGATTGAGGGGTGCCATATACCTGTTTCTGCCAAATAGTGATTGAGGTGTGCTATATACCTTCTTCCACAAAATACTGATTTAGGGGTGCTATTGCTATATACCTTCTTCCACAAAATACTGATTGAGGGGTGTCATATACCTGTTTCCGCCAAATACTGATTGAGGGGTGCTATATACCTGTTTCCGCCAAATACTGATTGAGGGGTGCCATATACCTTCTTCAGCTAAATACTGATTGAGGGGTGCTATTGCTATATATCTTCTTCCATCAAATACTGTTTGAGGGCTGTGATACACCTGCTTCCATCAAATACTGATTGAGGGGTGCCAAATACCTGTTTCCACCAAATACTGATTAAGGGGTGCTATATACCTGTTTCCACCAAATACTGATTGAGGGGTGCCATATACCTTCTTCCACAAAATACTGATTGAGGGGTGCTATTGCTATAAACCTTTTTCCACCAAATACTGATTGAAGACTGCAATATACCTTCTTCCACAAATTCTGCTCTTTTCTACGGACTTAGGCAGAGGGTCATTTAGAAAATGACAGGCAGAGGCAGACCGTTCCGCAGGGATGATAGCGGTCGAGCAGGTGCACCAGGCCAAAGCCTAGGTGGGAAGTTGGAGAAGGCACGTGCGATAACTTCAAAGGGCGCACTAGAGTTGGTTGAGTGGCTCACTCAGCCTTCCGCTTTTGCACCCTCCTCATCCTCTGTATCTGCACCCTCCTCACTCTCTGCTGTGTGCACCCCCAAAGACACCACCACCACCATAGCCCCTCCACTAGAGTCAGAGGAATTATTTTCTCATCCATACCCAGAGTTTACCGATACACAGCCATTCTTGGCATCGGATGAGGAAGAGGAGGTAGCAACAGCCGCCACCTAGCGGTCTGGCAACATTACCCAGATCAGCCTAATGAGGGTGGTCCCCGCTGTTGCTGCCTACTCCAAGATCTCTAATGTCAGTGGTGGTGAAGGTGACGATAATGACGTGTCGATGGACGTCTCGTGGGTGCCCACAAGAGAGGAAGAGGAGGGGAGTTCAGAGGGAGAGACGGAGCAGCAGATAGGGAGGAGAAGGAAAAGCAGGCAAAACTCACAGTGCACAGGAGGCAAAAAGTAGACTGCAAATGTATCTGCAGCGAGCCATCCACCATGAACGCTCACATCTTGCGCTCCCAGGACGCCGGCACATGGCTCCACAGTGTGGGCTTTTTTTAACGTGTCAGCTGCTGATCCACAAAGCCACACTCCCGGCGCTCCACGTCCTGCCTCTTCTCCTCTCTCCTCCCATTTGTCCTCCACTCCACCTTCCACTGAGCCATCCTTGCATTCATCTGGCGCAAGGCAGGCTTACATGGCCAAAATGTTTGAACGTAAAAAAATGATGACACTCTTTCCCAACGCCCACCGCCAATTGTCAGAACTGCTAGCCCTTTAGAAAATGTGTGGCCATTGGCACACCGCAATGGAAGGTTCCCGGTAGGAAATATTTTTCCTAGAATGGCATTCCTGAACTATATGGCCACATTCAGCGGCAAGTTAAAATATCTCTTGCACACAGTGTCGATGCCAAGATACATCTAACCACAGACACATGGTCTAGCAAACACGGGCGGGGAAGATACATAACTTTCACTGTCCACTGGGTGAACCTTCTAACGGCCGTCAAGCATGTAACCCGTGGCACCCGTGTGGATTTGGTGTTACCGCCATGGATTGCATGCAGGCCTGCCTCTTCTTCTCCTGCTCCTACTCCATCCTCCGTCTCCTCCTCGGCTGACTCTACCACCTCTTCCGCTGCACCCCCCAAGCTCCCCAGAACCTATTCGACGTGCTAGGTGAGAGGTTGCCATGCTGTGCTGCAGCTGTTGTGCCTGGAAGCCAAGAGCCACACCGGTCCTGCACTGTTTTCATCTCTGTGGTCACAGGCCGATCAGTGGCTAACCCCGCTCAATTTGACAGTTGGTAAAGTGGTGTGCGACAACGGTGCCAATCTGCTGAGAGTTCTGAAACAGGGCAAAATGACACCCATGTCGTGTATGGCACATGTCCTGAACTTAGTCATGCAGTGATTCAATGCCAAATACTACGGGGTCCAGGACATCTTGCTGCAGGCCATTAAAATCTCCGGCCATTTTAGAAGATCTTACACAGCCATGGCTCTCCTTGCTGACGTTCAGCGGCGACACCACTTGCCTGTCTGATGTCTGATTTGTGACTGCATAATGCGATGGAACTCCATCTTGTATAGGCTTAGGCTCCATTCACACGTCCGCAAAATGGGTCCACATCCGTTCCGCAATTATGCGGAACGGGTGCGGACCCATTCATTCTCTATGACGGAATGGATGCGGACAGCACACAGTGTGCTGTCCGCATCCGCATTTGCGGTGCGCGGCCCCGATCTTTGGGTCCGCAGCTCTGCAAAAAGATAGAGCATGTCCTATTCTTGTCCGCAGCTTGCGGTCAAGAATAGGCATTTCTATGGGGGTGCCGGGCTGGTGTGTTGCGGACCCACAATTTGCGGGTCCGCAACACACCACGGACGTGTGAATGCAGCCTTAAAAGGATGCTTCAGCAGAAAGGTGCCATTAACGACTACCTGTACGAACTCTGCAGCAGGACAGGTTCTGGGGAGATTGTTTTTTTTTTTTTCACCGCACCAGTGGCTGCTCATTCGCGATGCTTGCAGACTTCTGCGGCCATTTGATGAGATCACCAAACTGGTCAGTCGCAGCCAGGGCGCCATCAGTGACATCGTACCTTACGCCTTCTTTCTGGAGCGTGCATTGCGTCACGTAATAGATCAAGCCGTTGAGGAGCAGGAGTTGGAAGAAGAGGAAGTCGCAATGCTGAATGAATTCCCAGGTGGGGCTACTCCATCTGAGACAAGTCAGCAGGAGTCTGAAGAGGAGTAAGAGGGGGATGATGGCTGGGGGGAGGAGGAGGAGGAGCAAGAAGAGCAGGCTTTAAACTTTTTTGGGGATTCCTGGTGTTGTCCGTGGCTGGGGGGAGGAGACCGAGGACGACTGGGTGATGAGCAGGAGCCAGGGCGCTCCACCGCTTCCAATTTTGTGCAAATGGGGGCTTTCATGCTCCAGTGTTTGAAGAGGGACCCCGGTATAAAAAGCATAAAGGTCAAGGACCTGTACTGGGTGGCAATGTACTTAGACCCCCGGTACAAACACAAAATGGCGGACATGTTACCAGCATCACAGAGGACTGTCAGAATGCAGCATTTCCAGGCCTTGCTGCGAGAGATGCTGCATTCTGCTGTTGCGGGCACTGGCAGAGGTATTTCCACCCACAGCGAAACAGGTGCGAGTACCAATCCTACCGCACCTGCAAAAAGAGGGCGATTTGAAGATGTGTTGGTCACTTTGGATATGAGATAATTCTTGCAGCCAACCCATCGACAGCCGCCCTCCGGATCCAGCCTCAGGGAATACCTAGACCGACAGGTGTCCGACTACATCGGGTTAACGGCCGATGTGGACGCTCTGAGAAGCAAGGAACTCCTGGACTACTGGGTTTGCAGGCTTGACCTGTGGCCAGAGCTGGCACAATTTGCCATGGAACTCTTGGCTTCCTCCTCGTCGAGTGTCCTGTCCGCACTCGCCTAGCTTACGACAGTGTAGACTACCTCACATTTTTAAAAATGAATGAGGCATGGATCTCGGCAGAATTACACACTCGTGATGACCACGTGTAATTGAATTTTCTCATACCAGCCCACACATATCCGCCACCACCCAGAACAAAGAATGGTCCTTGCCTTATGTATATACAGCGGCATAAAAGGCCTTTTATGTCAGATGAATGCCTAATTTTTGGGGCCTGTACTGGCCGACAGTTACATTTTTATTCTGTGACTGACTAATGTACCTCCAGCCACAGAATCCAAAGTTCTTTGCTGTCAGGTGAATGCCTATTGCCTAATTTTTGGGGCCTGTACTGGCTGGCAGTTACATTTTTATCCTGTGACTGCCTAATGTACCTCCAGCCACAGAATCTAAAGTTCTTTGCTGTCAGGTGAATTCATATTGCCTAATTTTTGGGGCCTGTACTGGCCGACAGTTACATATTCATCCTGTGACCGCCTAATGTACCTCCAGCCACAGAATCCAAAGTTCTTTGCTGTCAGGTGAATGCCTATTGGCTAATTTTTGGGTCCTGTACTGCCTGACAGTTACATTTTTATCCTGTGACCGCCTTATGTACCTCCAGCCACAAAATCCAAAGTTCTTTGCTGTCTTACTCCTCTGCCTCTTATTATGGTGGCGTATAAACCGCATTCACCATAACGACCTTCTAATGTCACAGGGTCATGTGACTGTGCCCCCCACCCCGTACTGTGCCTCCTTATACTCTGCATTGTGCCCTCTTACCACACCCTGTCCAGTGCCCCTAGTCATTCCCTGTACTGTGCCCTCTTATACCCTTTTATCCGGTCACGGTATGGCGGTGTTATTTGGTCACTGTAATGTATGCATTTTTTTTATGGACTCTGCAGGATACAAAAACCTGGAGTGCTGCACATTTGTATACATCAAACCGATAGGAAATAAAAAATTTCTAGGCTCCAGCAAAGCACATTTTTTAGAGTTTCCCTTTAAGACGCATAAAAATAGCCCCTGATTAAAATACACATTTTTTGTGGGAATTTTTGCCAATGATCCCCCTCTGGTATATCACTGTTGTGGGACTATTTGTGTACTTCTAGTAAGTGTTTGCTGGCTGCAAATATGACCTAAAGGTTTTTAGGTTCGCCTGCCATTAAAGTGAATGGGACCCGCCGCGAACGCGCGGTTCGCGAACATTTGATCGCGAACGCACGTTCGCGAATTGTCCCAGCCGATGTTCATCCATCACTACTCTTATGGTGAAAATTTTAAGATGGTGGCAGTGCCCCCTTTTTGAGAGGATTTTACATGGATCAGCTTTTCAATATATTTCTTTACGGGACCATTTAGATATTATTATAAGTGAATCATGTCCCTATGTCTCTTCTTTTAATCTATTCTCATAACTAAGACCCTCCATGCCCCTTATCAGTTTAGTTGCTCTCCTTTGTACTTTTTCCAGCTCCAGGTCATCCTTTTTATAAACTTCTGCCCAGAACTGAACTGCATATTCCACATGAGGCCGTACCAAAGCTTTGAAAAGTGAAAATATATCCCTGCCTCTTACATGACAGTATTCTGCTGGTCTTAGAAGTATCTGACTGACATTGCATGTTGTTATTTTGTCTATAATCTACTAGTACACATTTATCCATCACCAGCAAATGACTCTCCCAATGTTACTCCCTGTAGTACACGTAGATTATTAGTTCCCAGATGCACAACTTTACATGTATCCACATTGACACCCATTTACTAAGTGTCTTTTAACTTAGAAACATCTTCCATAAACTACACTTTCCTGTCCGATCCTGGCTGTTGAAGCTGAATGTAGACGGCATGTAATTGTTCCGTTTAAAGGGACTCTGTCACCACTATTCTGGACTATTATCTGCAGTAATACATGAGCAGTACTAGTAAGGAGTAGTGATGAGCGGCATAGGCAATATTCGAATTCACGATATTTCGTGAATTTTTGGCTGAATATTCACCATAAATTTGCAAATTCGAGAATTTGTGATCTCCAGTCATCATTTACTTGATTGCGAAAATCGGCAATGTAATATATTCGCGATAAAAAAATTGCAATTAGAATATTCTCAATCAACACTAAGGGGTAGGCAATTTTCCTATTGGTTGCTAGGGATGTTGCTAAGTGCGCGATAAATTCACAATTAGAATATTCGTGAACAACACTATTCGCGAATACGAATATATAGCACTACAATTCTAAATATTCGCGAATTCTCGAAGTGGCGATATTCGTGATTAAATCTCGCAATTCGAATATTCGCGCTCAACACTACTAAGGAGTCCAGATTGCCATTTGTTATTTTCCCATAGCCCCACCACCACCACCACCACCATTCAACCACCGTCAGCACTCAAAACTGTGCTGTGCTAATATAATGGAAAAGACTTGTGTGCAGCGGTCCTGACAATGTATGTCCGTGCAGCTTTAAAACCTAAGAGCAAAAGAGTGGGGTGCAGTAGAAAAATATAAAATAGTGATGCACGTGCATTTGTCCGAACTCCTCAGATGTGCCTTTCCAGGATGGTATGCTTTATGTCCCAAAGAATCTTGTTCCTTACCATACTGATTCTGACACTGGATGCAAACCCCTATTGGATAAGATTTTTAGTGCTCATATTATATTATACCTGTATTTAATCACTGGGGCACTTGTTAGGAACTTATTACTGTAAATTTGTAAAAGTTAATTGACAGGAAGGGCATTGTTGCTATTGTCTCACTTTGTTCCTTTTTTCTAAGTTATATCATTGCTTCTGCAAGACCAATTATTATTATGTTTTCTCATGCAAAATTTCGGAAAAACAAATAAAACATAAATTCAGACTCTAAACAAAATTTCTAATATGCTCATTTACATTAGAGATGAGTGAATTAAATCTAAACTAATTGGATTCACCATGAATTTCACTAAAATGTGTCCACCAAACAAGTCCGAAGTTTTGACAACTCGCTGAAAAGGCTGAATTCACAGAAAAGGTGCCCAGTAACATTTTACTGTGAAGATTGGTAGGGAAAAATGACAAAAGGGAAGAAGATGGAGTATCACATGACCCTGGGAGGGAGGGGGAGAAGGCTTGCCTGATTGGCTTAGAGGCTGGCAGACAGCCTAATCAGCCAGTCAGTGGGCAGTATGCAGCCGGGTCCTTCTGCTCTGAACAAGCCAGACATCATTGTGCTTTTGTCTGTCAAAAAACTGTTGCAGACACAAACCAGTTACTAGGGACACTTTTGAGATTTCATTGGGTAGATTTTAGAGTTTTATCAGGGAAAGCTTAGCATAACAAGTGAGCGAGAGACTGGTCACTGTCTCAGTTGTTTCATACATCTTACTGGCAAGTTCTGCAGGAAACTCATTTTTTGTATGAACAGCCAGCCAACTTCTTTGTAAAACTATTTCTACAGTTCATAGGCTTTTTGTCAGCACCCAATAGCATACATTCTGCTGCAAATGCTCAGTTATTGCACCTTTTTTTTAGAGAGTGCCTACCATGCTGCAATAATAACATTTATATACCAGTTAATCTTTAATGAATTGTATTGCGT
Source organism: Bufo bufo (assembly GCF_905171765.1). Taxonomy (NCBI): domain Eukaryota; kingdom Metazoa; phylum Chordata; class Amphibia; order Anura; family Bufonidae; genus Bufo; species Bufo bufo. The sequence goes on along the minus strand of NC_053390.1, from coordinate 284,929,873 downwards.
CACCATTACCGTGCATTATTACTGAAAGAATTCTGCTGCACTAACAGCATTTATATACCAACTAACCATTAATGCATTGTATTGCATCAAGATACTCACAATATTACTGAACACATTCTGCTGCAATAACAGCATTTATATACCAGTTAAATGTCAACGCATCACTGGCAACAGGAGTCGTCCCAGAAGATTGGAAATTAGCAAATGTTGTGCCGATTCACAAGAAAGGTAGTAGGGAGGAATCGGGCAACTATAGGCCAGTAAGCCTGACATCAATAGTGGGGAAATTAATGGAAACCATACTTAAGGAGAGGATTGTGAAACATCTAAAATCCCATTGATTGAAAGATGAAAAACAGCATGGGTTTACTTCAGGGAGATCATGTCAAACTAATCTTATTGATTTTTTTGATTGGGTGACTAAAACAATAGATGGCGGAGGTGCAGTAGACATCGCTTATCTAGACTTCAGTAAGGCTTTCGATACTGTCCCACACAGAAGGCTTATCAATAAATTGCAGTCTTTGGGCTTGGACTCCCATATTGTTGAATGGATTAGGCAGTGGCTGAGGGACAGGCAACAGAGGGTTGTAGTCAATGGAGTATATTCAGACCAAGGTCTTGTTACCAGTGGGGTACCTCAGGGATCTGTTCTGGGACCCATATTGTTTAATATCTTTATCAGCGAAATTGCAGAAGGCCTCGATGGTAAGGTGTGTCTTTTTGCTGATGACACAAAGATTTGTAACAGGGTTGATGTTCCTGGAGGGATACACCAAATGGAAAAGGATTTAGGAAAACTAGAGGAATGGTCAAAAATCTGGCAACTAAAATTTAATGTGGATAAGTGCAAAATAATGCACCTGGGGCGTAAAAACCCAAGAGCAGAATATAAAATCAGTGATACAGTCCTAACCTCAGTATCTGAGGAAAGGGATTTAGGGGTCATTATTTCAGAAGACTTAAAGGTAGGCAGACAATGTCATAGAGCAGCAGGAAATGCTAGCAGAATGCTTGGGTGTATAGGGAGAGGAATTACCAGTAGAAAGAGGAAGGTGGTCATGCCGCTCTACAGAGCACTAGTGAGACCTCATTTGGAGTATTGTGCTCAGTACTGGAGACCATATCTCCAGAAGGATATTGATACTTTGGAGAGAGTTTAGAGAAGAGCTACTAAATTGGTACATGGATTGCAGGATAAAACTTACCAGGAAAGATTAAAGGACCTTAACATGTATAGCTTGGAAGAAAGACGAGACAGAGGGGATATGATAGAAACTTTTAAATACATAAAGGGAATCAACAAGGTAAAAGAGGAGAGAATATTTAAAAGAAGAAAAACTGCTACAAGAGGACATAGTTTTAAATTAGAGGGGCAAAGGTTTAAAAGTAATATCAGGAAGTATTACTTTACTGAGAGAGTAGTGGATGCATGGAATAGCCTTCCTGCAGAAGTGGTAGCTGCAAATACAGTGAAGGAGTTTAAGCATGCATGGGATAGGCATAAGGCCATCCTTCATATAAGATAGGGCCAGGGGCTATCCATAGTACTCAGTATATTGGGCAGACTAGATGGGCCAAATGGTTCTTATCTGCCGACACATTCTATGTTTCTATGTTTCTATGCATTGAATTGCATCAAGAAACCTACATTATTACTAAACATTTTGTACTGAAATAACTACATGAATATAGCAGTTTCATTCCACCAGTGTAAATTGTCAATACCACCATCTTTGTAGGAAAGAAGTGACATTTAATTCACCTCTGTCTTTAAATTACCGAAATAACACGTGCAATTCTGCTAGTACCATTTAATAATCTGTGTACCAAACCTATAACTTTTTATTTATAGGCCTCATAATGGAATGTCTGTTTAAAGGAATAGTAAAAAACAAAAGACCCATGCCTCATCATCCGAGAGTCAGGATGTGGGTGTAGGGGAAACAGTAATAGCAGCACCAGCCATCCAGACAGTAGTAGCAGTAAGCCACATTTCGCCCAGGCTTCTGATAGGCGCCACATTATTATTGAGGACAAAGAGGATGAGATTGTGGACTGGATGGCTCACTCTTCCTCTCAGTCACAGCAAAAAGATGTGGAAGTCACTTTTGATTCTGATACCACTACCTGGACCAGGAGGTCACAGCCTTCCTCCTGCTCCTTCTCCTTGTGGCTCCAGAAAGGCCTTTCATTTAAATCATATCTGTTTTCACTGTCCCCGCTGAGTGGGGCACCTTCTTTTTTCCTAAGAAGAGGCCATATTATTTCCGAAGAAGAGTATGGAAGATACTCAAGAGTGTCTCCCTGTTGATGAGAACAGTCAGCGTTTGGACTACCATTAGGAGGAGGTTCAGCTGACCACAATGGAATGAGATCTGACCCTGGCAGTCTTTTGGTAGGTTCTGGCCTTATGCTGCTTCCGCTCTTTATTGTCGCTGCCGAGGCCATCACCCTTGCCCTCCTAACCCTTTGCCTCCTGACACATCGGGTGATCCTGTAGATCATGCTACCAATCCTCATTTCTGGGTAGCAGGCCGTGCTGTCTAAACAGCGATCTGCAGGAACAATGATTCGGTCTGGAGATCACTGCATGTAAATACAGCGATTTCTTTCACTGAACACTTCCTTCCCAACAATCGGCCTCTCCAGCGACCCTTTTATACCCGCCTTATGTAGGTAAATGTATAGTACACTTGGAATGAAAAAACTATTATTTATAATTATATTAACCCATTCAGGACCCTGGCATTTTTCACCTTAAAGACCAGGCCATTTTTTGGAAATTTGACATTTGTGTCACTTTATGTGGTAACAACTTTGGAGCATGTATGTATCGGGCTGCTGCAATGAGCCTGCTCCATACGAGGCAGTTTCCGGCTGTATCATACATCAGACACCCGGCCGTAATGACAGAGAATGGAAATCCCGCTGAACCCTATCATTAACCCCCTCAGATGCCACTATCATCACCAATTGCGGCATCTGTGAGGTAAGGCAGAGGGATGCAGCTACCTTTGCCTTCCAATCGGAGCCCGTGATTTCACTGCTACCATAGCAACCTGGTGCTTGAATCTTTCCATGGCTGCCATGAGGCACAGCTCAGCAAGTAGCGAGTCAAAATGCTATACTCTCTAATAGATCTCTATTAGGGTGAATAGGACAAGGAATTAAAAGTTTCTAGCCCCCTAAGGAGTTAAAAGTTGTCACTGTTAAAGTAAAAAAAAAATTTTTGTTTAAATCACCTCTCTTTCCCTATTTTACATATAAAAATATATAGACCAAAAAAAATTAGGTATAGCTTTGTCTGAAAACTATTATAATATTAATAAAAATCTCCTGTATGCTGATCATCATAATGGAAAAAAATATTAAAAACACACGATTCACCGCTTGTTTATCACCTTTCCCCCCCCAAATTTTTTTTATTAACAGTGATTAAAAAGTGGTATATAAATGGTACCAATAAAATCTAAATTTCATCCAGCAAAAAACAAACCCTCATACAGCTCCATAGACCAAAATATAAAAAAGTTATGGTGATGCAAAGAAAGTTTAGATTTTTGATAAAAGTTTGGTATCTCTGTATTCATATTGGGCTGCGGAATAAGAACCTTATGTCATTTTTAGTGCAACGCCGTGATGTAAAAACTCCAAAAAACTTGGTGGAACAGTATTTTTTTATTTAACCCAACAAATAATTTATATATTTTTTTCCAATAACAGACATGGTAAATTGAATGGTGCTCTTAAATAGTACAACTTATCCCTAAAAAAAATAAGCCCTTTTATGGCTATATGAATAGAAAATAAAAAATGTATGGTTATTGAAAAGTTGGAGCGAAAAACAAAAATGCAAAACCAAAAATTAGCCTGTACTATATGCTCTGAAAACAATACAAACAATGAAGAGCTTTCAAAAACAGACTGAGAATATAAAAATGTAAATATTAAAATTGTAAATGTGTCAATGGAAAACTACTGAAAGGACAGAAATTATTTTTTTAAGATTGTAGACATGAATTTCTTTAAAAAAAGAATGATTTCCATATTCCAAGTGTAAAATTGAAAACAATACAAATATATACTGTGAACCGGATGATATTTTGCTTTAAATATATATTACAGTTCATACCAGATAGGCCAAACATGGTGGATGGATCAAACATGGCCGCTGGATTATTGCTATAAGGGACAGGGGCCTGAAAACTAGTAGTTTCCATATAATGTTAGCCAAACAGGCGCTGTTGGAGGTATGGGGTTTGGCTGGATAGGTGTGTGGCACAATATGCAAATTATTGCTGTTGTGGCCTGCAGTCTCCAGAAAATGCCCCTTTTCTATGAGAATTACATAAAGGGTCCACATGGGACCAATAGAGGACCACTATATACATTTTACCTAATAAACTTACACTTACCTCTAACCCTTGCATCCAGAAACTACATATGATGAGTACCTCATGGAGCAGCAAAAGAGCGCATTGACATTTCCAGAGTGACACAAGAACGCACTTCTCCAACCCCAACTGCTCTCCTGCCCTGCAGGTTGAAGAACCATTGTTCTGCCATCTGCTTTTCCACTCTTCCACATCATCTAATACTGATGATATGTCATCAGGAATATCCAACTCCTCCTCTCTCTGTATCTTGCTGTCTTTTCTTGGACATGGAGACTGCAAAGAATGATTTAGAAGAAGTAAAGCCAGCAAAAGATGAGGATGGTAATCAATGAGACCTGGCCCCCCTAAGGGTTGGATAAAAAAAAGAATGATTTCCATATTTTATTACATACTAATTCCATAATTAACTACATGGAAAGGGAGGGACTGTAGTACCAGCAACTTGGACAGGTGCATGTTCAGCTTTTGCACCGTTGGATGATTGCACGAATGCTGTAGTCTTTTTGCAATTGTCTTGGTGATTCATTGCTGTCGAAACAAGTGATGAGGAGAAGGAGGAGCATCAGGAGCAATAAACAACATTGAAGTCGATGGGAAGGAATTACAGCTTTTTTCTGCTGACGTTGTCGGACCCTGACTGCTAGCGATTGCTGCATCAGGCTTTAATGCTAAATAAGTGGTACGGTTTTTCCACACCACTTTACGGTGATGCTCCATGTGTTGAGACAGGCCATCGTGTCAACATTAGCACCCTTCTGCCCACACATCTTGCATACCGCCATGCTAATGTTCCCCAGTGACTTGATGAAAAATTCCCACAATGGCATTTTCCCTCCACCACTGATTTATGCCTGCCTGCCACTGGTTTTATGAACCTGTCCTCACAGGTAGTCTCCCGAGGTGCAGACGGTGTACCCCTCCCGCATTTGGCTGCAAATCTTCCAGTGCTTCCACCCTGCTGTCTCACAGGTACGCTTCCATCCCTGCTGTCTCATGGGCACGCTTCCACCATGCTGTTTCACGGGCACGCTTCCTCTCTCGCCCCCTGATGATTCCCCCTCTTCACCCGGCCATGTGCAATCAGCTACATCAGGGGTGCACAACCTGCGGCCCGCGGGCCGCATGCGGCCCCTAGAGCCATGGTTTGCGGCCCCCGCCCTGCTGGGAAGAAACACAGCTGATCCTGCAATCACACAGAGCGCCGCACAGCAGATGGATCACAGTTTTTGCACTGTAGCAGGAGCGAAAAGGGTCCCCGGCTATTAGTGAGAGCGGAAAAGACAGAAGCGCTTTATTAGCGCTTCTGCCTTCTCCTCTATGAGCGCTCTCAGTGTGGACCCGGCGATCACGTGATCGCTGGGTGTCTCGGGAACAGAGGAGTGCTGGTACAAAGCCTCCGCAGCAGGCTGGTTTCCCTGTAACTGGGGCTCCTTTGGATGCTCCAGTTACAGTGGAAATAGTACAAAAAAAAGTCACTTATTGTCTCCCAAAGGTCTTTCAGTGACCTCTTGGGGACAAATTGTGGTAAAAATATATTTAAAAACAGCTACAATGATTTTAAAAAATGTGAAAACTAAATAAAAAATATAATAAAATATAAATAAAAGAAAAGAGAAATAAAATATGTGGCACAAAAAAATAGAAAATTATTTAAAAAATAAATAAATAAAATACATTAGAAAGTAAAAAGTGCTTAATAAAAGAGTGTTCACTGTCCCACAACAGTCTTTTTATGACCTCTTGGGGACATATTATGTAGCAGAAATATATATAAAAATATAATACATAAAAGAAAAAACACCTACACCAATCAAAACTGTCACCATTACCGCCCCATTCATGTGAAACTTTTCATATTATATAGCAAAACGGCCTACACGAAATAGGGAACTAATTATAATAATTTATTTTGGTGTCAGTTTGCATATTTAAAGAATAAGGAGCTATAGTTTGAAAAAATATATACTTTTTAAAAACGTTTTGTACAGTTTCCCCCAAATAAAAATTGTTGCAAAAATTATTTTGGTAGTCCAACAAATAAGATAGTTACAGCCATTTGAACCACCACGCGCGCTAAATCACAAAAAAGTGTCTGATCATTAAGGCCTTTTCGGGCCTGGTCATTCAAGTGTTAACCAATAGGCGCCTTCCCCACTAGCAAGGTAATGTTTGGGATTGGCAGGAAATGGTAATAACCAGTGAGCTCCGTCCTCTGCAGTGAGGGAAAACGATGATTTAAAAATAGGAGGCAGGATGGAAGGAAATGTCGCCACTTTTCTGATAAAAATGATTTTTAACAGCAACTGCAGCATGGCCTCTGAAATAGAAGATTCATAATTACCTGCTCCACTCCGCTCTGGTCCTCTGCGCTGCCCCCGCTGCCTCCATCTTCCGATTCCTGCTCTGTTTACACCTGACAGTGCATGGCCATGGTCACTTGCACGGCTCCAGTCAATGACTGGCTTCAGCAGTGACACGTTGCTTGTGGCCACATCACCGCGTAAGCCAGTCATTGGCTGGAGTGGTGTATGACCATGTCCATGCACTGCCAGGTGTAAACAGCGGGGGCAGTTCAAAGGACCGGAGCGGCGGGGAGCAGGTAATTATAACTCTTCCGTTTCAGGGGCTATGCGGCAGCATAATTTTTGGGACAGTTACTGGGAACAAGTGTTCATAGGAGCGCTTATATCTGGCCAGTATAATCGTTCAGCTGATCAGTCGATAAACAAGGAATCGCTCATTTGTCGGCTGATTTGCATATTTTATCAGGATGAAAGATGTCCGATTATCTGCAGCACATCTCCCTGTGTAATCTAAATGAAGATGGAACGACTGTGGCAGCAATCATTCCTCCCCAGTCACTTTGCACTGGCTTGTGTAATAGGCAGATGAGCGCCGATCAACATTTTTTATTTGCGGCCCCTTGAAATAGAGCGATGTGACAATGCGGCCCCCAGACCAAAAAAGGTTGTGCACCCCTGAGCTACATCATCAACTACATCAGTTTGGTTTTCTCTTATGTCGCCATCACCTGTTTCTTGCGCATGTCCCTGACCTCTTGCAACATGTGCTCCCACCTGTCATCATTGGTAGTTGCATGTCTGGAGGAGTTCGCAGTGGACGTCTCCTCCAAGTCTGGGCTAGTCTGTAACTGCTGACTTTCCTCATAAAGCTCATCGTCGCTGAAAAGTGGAGCAGAGCCAGCGGCATATATTACTTGCCCAGCAGTAGGAGCAGCAAAAGCAAGAGGTAGGTTCAGGACAGGTAAAGGCACAGAGGACATTCCTGAGCCATGCCAACTAAGCGTGGTGTCAGAGGAACTCACCGATTCCTGGCTGTGTGTATCATTTGTCACTTGAGATGATATTGAAGAACAAGTCAACCATTCCTGTAAAGCTGGATTGTTAGTCAAAACATAACCACTAGATGACATTGTAAGCTCCGGCCTGCTGCGGCTGCTTCTACAACAACCCCTTCTTCTGCTACTAATTGTGTCAGCTACTGCCATTTTTTCCACTGTCTATTCCTTTGGAGGGCCCAGACAACTGTCTGCTGGCTGTAGTGTACAGTAACTGTATCAGTAATGTAACGGATTAACTGAGAATGTGGCAGCAGTTGAACAAGATAAACGCAGCAATATATTAGACCGCCCTTTAATACTGAGTCACACTAATTCTATATATAAAGTAACAGATCAACTGTGAATGTGCCAGCCGTACAACAAGATGCACATAGCAATTACACTCAACCTGCACTTTCCCTGCCATCTCCCTATGCTCTTCCTAAAGTCTCTAATAGCTCTCCCTACGATCTCCCTGCACTGTCCCTGCACTGTCCCTAGCACATAAGCTCTTGTCACGTCTCTCCCTAAACTCAGCTCACAGTGAAATGGTGGAGACCGCGCTGATGAGGCTTTTATAGGGCTGGGACATCACAGGGGATGGCTACCTTTATATTGGCTGGCTGCATGGCATTATGGGTCATATCACATTACTGGGCTTTTTACTTTCAATTTGTACAACATGCAGCAGCTATTTTATTTAAAAAAAACTATTTGTTACCATGAAGCGCTAGGAAATTCGGATTTGTGGCGAATCAAATTTTTCCTAAACTTTGGATCAGATTCAACTTTGATGTTTCAATTCGCTCAACACTAGAAACCACCCATTAATTCCCCCATTTGGGAAACTACACCCCTCAAATTATTCAAAACTGATTTTACAAACTTTATTAACCCTTTAGGTGTTCCACAAGAATTAAAGGAAAATTGAAGTGAAATTTAAAAATTTCACTTTTTTGGCAGGTTTTTCATTGTAATAAATTTTTTCTATAATACAGAAAGGGTTAACAAAGGGTACCCCTTCTGTGGAAACACCTAAAATGTGACCCAGTTTTGGAAATGACACCCCTCACGTAATTTTTGAGGGGTGTAGTGAGTGATTTGATCATACAGGCATTTCATAGAATTTGGAAACACGTGGCTATGAAAATGGAAAATTACATTTTTTCAAATAAAATTTAGCTTTAACTTCAGATTTTTTATTTTCAAAAGGGGTAAAGGTAAAAATTTTTAACCTTTTTTCTTCTAAATATGGCAACACCCCATATGTAGTGTAGGAAAGTGCAAGGGGCTGTCATTGACGGAACATATGTGTCACCGAGGTTCCTGGCCTGTGTCACCGAGGTTCCTAATTTTAAGTGTCAGCGGCAGCTAGTGTTGACTGACACTATTGATTATTTAGTGTGGCTGTAAAGCCAATCCGGGCCGGCTCTTACTGGGAGCAGCCAAAGTGCAGAGTGGGTGGCTGTTCCCCACATTCCAGGCCGGGTTTTGGTTTGTGATAAAAACCCAGCCAGCAGTCTCAGCTGTGTGGATTATCCTCCATCTGAATACTGGAGCTTTGTCAGTCTGGGTGTTGGAGCCTGAGAGTTTGGGCCGGGACTAAGACCTGCTACATTGTTTGGGAAAAAGCACGTGGACTTCTTCTTCACCCAAGGACTTGTGTGCTGCAGCCTGGTGTGAAAAAACACCAGACTCAAGGTGACTGAATAATTTTCAGGCACCATGTTGCATTTGAAGACTGATCCCCGAAGCACCCCTACAGTAGAAACCCCCAAAAAGTGGCTCCATTTCCCCCCCACAGGCTTTTTATAGAATTTAGGAAGACTTGACCATGAAAACTAAACTACATATTTCCAAGAAAATGTTGCTTTAGGTTCAATTTTTTCATTTTCACAAGGGGTAGCAGGAAAAAAGCACCCCACAATTTTCTCCTGAAAATGGCAACACCCCACATATGATAAAAAAAACTGTGTTTTGATACATGGCAGGGCTCATTAGGGAAGAAGCCCCATATGGCTTTTGGAGTGCAGCTTCCACTGGAATAATTTTCAGGTGCCAAGCTACATTTGTAGAGACTCTGAGGTACTCCTAAAAGTGAAAATCCCCAAAAGTTACCCCATTTTGGAGACTACACTCCCCAAGGACTTTTTAAAGGTATGTAGTGAGCACCTATGCCCAACAGGCATTTCATACAATTTAGAAAACCTTGGATATGAAAATAGAAAATTACTTTTTTTAAAAGAAAGGCCCAAGTTTTTAATTTTTACAACTGGTAACAGAAGAAAATCACCCCATAACTTGTCGGCCATTTTCTCCAGAATACAACAAAACCCCATCTGGGATCGTAAAGTGCTGTATGGGCACACCACAGGGCTCAAAAAGGAAGGAGCATCTTGTGCATTTGAGGCCTAGATTAGTAATTTATACATCATTGATAGAAAGTGCAGAGGCTCTGAGGTTAAAAAAGAATAAACCCTATTTTAGAAATCACACCGCTCTCAGAATTTACCAAACAGGTGTTTTGCAAAATTAATTCTCAGCAGATGGTGCAAATAAAAAAAAAAACTTAAAATTTTCCACAGATATGCCATTTCAGTGCCTGATATTTGTGCCGAGTGTGTGTTAGAAAAGTAAAGTAAGCCCTTTTATCATTATGCTGTGCTTCCTGGTTTTATAAACACCCTAGATGTGGCCCTAATCTTTTACAACCGGGCTCCGGAGTAAAAGAGCACCATGCACATTTGGGGCCCAATGTGGTAATTTACACATCTTGTGCTGACAACTATAGAGACTCTGGGGTAAAATAACAAATGGAACCCCCAAGAAGTGACCCTATATAGGAAACTACAACCCCCAAGATATTTATTAATGGGTAGAGTGAGAATTTTGACACCAGTTTTTCAAAAATTAATAAGCATGCTTCTGTGCAAAATTAAGATTGCAAGTTTTCCACAGATATGGCATTTCATTGTCCAATATGCTGTGCCCAGCTCATGCCATCTGAGACACACAATGCCCTTTAAATTGTTGGACAATTCTACTGAGTTCTGAAATGCCATAAATGTAAAGTGCTGTTTGGGTACACTGCAGGGTTCAAAAGGAAAAGATCACATTTTGGATCTGGCAGTGAAGATTTTGATGGATTGGTTTACGGGCACCATGTTGCTATTGAACAGCCTCGGGGATACCAGTGCAGCCATTCTCTGACAATCATATGTGTATTTTTCTCTCAATGGAGCTATGTGAGGGCTTATGTTTTTGCAGGATGAGTCGTCATTATCATTGGTTCTATTTTGGGGTGTATACCACTTTTTGATCACTTTTTATTTTGCTTTTTGCAAAGCAGGGTAAAGAAATGACAGTAAGTTTGCCATTGCTTTTTGGGCTTTGTTATTGCAGTGTACACTGAGTGGGAAAAATGGCATGTTATCTTAATTCTGCTGGTCAGTATGATTTTTATACAGTTAATTAACATCTTGGGGTGTATAAGACGTTTTGATTGCTCAATATTACTTTTTGAGGGGCAGGGTGACAAAAATGCTGTTTTGGCACAATTTCAATGTTTATTATTTTTTTACGGCTTTCACCTGACGGAGTGGATCATGTGATATTTTTGTAGAGCTGGTCAATAAGCAGTGATGCCTAATATATCTGTTTTTTATTTTCTTTTTTTCAGTTTTACACAATAAAAGTTTTGTGCCTCTATATTCTGAAAGCCATATTTTTTTTATTTTTCTGCCTATGGTCTTGAATTGGTGGTTATTTTTTGCAGGACTAGGTGACATTTTCATTGGCACCATTTTAGAGTACATACGACTTTTTGATCGCTTGATATTACACTTTTTCTGAGGCAAAGTGACCAAAAAATGGCTGTTTTTTTACCCCCTTTTCTAGACACTTTTGAAAACTGTCTAGAGGGGCAAAAAGTGTCTAACTGTATTGTATACTCTCCAACACCTATGACAACATCCTGATTGAATCAGAGAGTTCCGTGGTCTCTGTTCTTGTAGTAAGGAAACTATGGTGATAGTAAACCTTCTTTCCTAGTAGTGGATGACACCTTGCCATGGTTCCGGGCCTAGGTATGAAAAGATCATAAAAAAATATCTGTACTGTTTATTGATATATTGGTATATTAGAGTCCTAAAATATGCCAAATGTATTAATGGCATGAGTCATAATTTTCACACAAAATTCAGAAATTAAGCAAGCCAGCCTTTAGATGTTATAAGTAGGAGAACCAGTGTAAAAAATTTGGTCATCCTCTGCCTGCCGGGTCTAGTTTTATACAGTTGTTATTTTGACAGTATTAATAAAGTTGATTATTTATAGAGATTAGCATATTAGTATATAAAGAATATTAATGCAAAAATTACTGATGGGATAGCTTTATTTATTGTATTCTGACAAGAATGCTAATTTATATGCAACTGAAAAAGACAGCTAATTGTACATTTAGACGCACCGAGTGAGCAGGCAATTATTGGGAAGGGACTATTCCTTCCCAATAACTGCCTGCTCATCAGTGGATGAAACAGCTGCATTTACATGCAGTAATCTTCTCCACTGTATGGGGACAAGCAATCACTACTGACATCGTTTGTCCTTATACAGATTCATTGTTCACACAGCACAATCTGCTGTCCCGAAATGATGATTTAATGTGCTGCATGAAAGATCATTTCATCGATAAACGATCATTTTGCTCATTCATTGGATGACTCATGGCACATTTACACAGGCAGATTATCAGGAACAAGCATTCAAACTAAGGCCTCTTTCACACGGCCGTGTACTGGCCGGGCCTGTGCTGTGGACCGCAAGTTGCGGTCCGCAATGCACGGGCACCGACCATGTGGCAGCCGCAAGCGGATCGCGGACCCATTCACTTGAATGGGGTCCGCGATCCGTCTGTTCCACAGAGTACTATATTTTTGCGCAACGGAAGCACGGAACGTAACACCACAGAAGTACTCCGTAGTGCTTCCGTGGAGTTCCATTCCGTGCTTCCGTTCCGCACCGCATCTCCGGATTTGTGGACCCATTAAAGTGAATGTGATGCGGAATGCACACGGCTGGTGACCTTTGTATTGCAGAACCGCCATATGCGGCCCGCAATACGGCCACGGAAGCACTACGGCCGTGTGAAAGAGGCCTAAAGTTTATTCCCAATATTCTGTCAGACAATTGTCTGGTGTAAAACCGTTTTAATTTACAACTGATGACAGAGAAAACAATGCATCATGCAGGTATGTGGACAGAAAAAAATAAAAAGCTACATTTGAGAAACAACAAAACAATCTTTGACTAAGCACATATTCTCACAGACGTATTTTCGAAGTTCGCATAAAGCAGTATGATATGTGATGTCTGTAATCTGCCCAGTCACTGCAGAGAATATAAAAGTAATAATTGATGGAATTTATGGAAAAAAAATAATACTGCTCAAAAAAACACTATAGTGATATAAGTTCAGAGCTAGGTTCTACTTCATGTCCAATTTAGCACCATATTTAAGTCTCAATATTGTATCTCACAATGAGCGTGTGTGATTGTTCTATCATATTCTAAAATAAACTTGTGTCTATTTAGTCGGCGGTCATTATCCTCCCATACTAACATTAACGACCTCTGCTCAGTCCCCATTCCATGGAAAGACAGCCTCTGTTGTTACAATGTGTTTGGACGTTTGCAAATATAAGGTAATAGGCAGCAGACATCTTCTCACAACAGAATGCAGACATTTCATCCCGGATCACTGAAATCCTTTCACCTGTTAAAGAAAAGAGAACAGTGAAAGCTTCTTAAAGCCTGCATGTGCCCCTCTTGTCGTCCCCTCATTAGATCTATCGCCTGTCAATATGCTCCACATTGCAGAAAGCCTAATTGGGCAAACTTCTCAAAGAAAAACAAATTCAGCTAAACTTCAGATCTGCACAACAGCAGAACAAAGCACCTCCCCTTCTGCCCTGCCAAGGGGCCTCTAAATGGATGTTCTCTGTGGATTACATTTGCCTAAGAAATCATAATTAAAGATTGGATGCAGAACCAGAGCACACACATAGCTCTCTGTACACACACTTATCCAATCTCAACAGAGTCTGCTTCCTGAATGAGCCCTGCATCTCACTTGTGTTTCTGAACATTCCAGGTTAAGGTCCCCCCCTCACTTCTCTCCCTCCTCGACCTGTAACCCTGTTATTTCATGGCATTGTAACTGTATTTATTTACTCCAAGCTTTTTCTTTGCATGGAACTACTCACAAGTACATCTAATTGGTTCCCCAATTTTTGTAGCAAATGCAGGAAAATTGCACTCAAACCTCTCCACTCCCCCTCCGAGCCCAGTAATCCTGTTTTACCCCAACCCTCAGCCAAGTATATCCTTCAAACCACAGCTAAAACATCTTCACTCAAATAATTACCAGTTTGTCAAAGGCTCTGCCATACTGCAAATTACATCTGATGAGATTTTTTATGAGCGCCCGCATAACAACAACACAATGGTTCAAACTAACTAGAGCTCTTTCTTTTCAGTTCTTTACAATCATGTATATTATGTTTGAAAAGAACAAACACTTACTCGTTATAATGGAAAGCAATAAATATTTATTTTTATTGGTAACATGCAAGAGTATCAGCATACATATTATTTGTAAGAGTTTACTTACTTTTTAAGGTTTTTAGATTTTCTTTTGCCTGTTTATAAATGATATTCTTTTCATTTTTAAATGACCATATAAAACATAAGAAATTAAATGTTTTGTGTAAAGTGTTTTTTACTTAATATTTTGTTTATTTTGTTGAATATACAATAAAAGTCTGTCCCCTAAAACTAGTTTTGTACTGTATAAAATATTATCTGTGAATCAAGCCTAAAATGTTATATATGACAATATATTAATCAAAGTACATTTTTGCAATTAATAAATTAAAATATGCATTAAAAGTTAAATTAAAGAAAACCTTAACATAATTAGTTTTTGGCAGCAGATTGTCCACAACAATGATCTATTCAGAAATGGACCTCCGGATAGCAATCACAAGGATGAGTTTTCGCTTTGTATTTGTTACTTTGGAAAACCATTTCATTTTCCAGAAGCCTAATAATCATCATTGGTGAGATCAATGGAGTCCCGGCCATAAGAAAGCACATTATCCAAAGTGAAGCAATTTTCTGAAATTACTGAAACCAATAAAAATCTAATTATTGCATTGGCAGTATAAATGATGCTGTACTTTGTAATAACATCTGCTAAGATAATTCAATGTTCTGTAAGATGATTGAAATAGGAGCACACAAAATATTATACATCTCTGTGACTAGACCATTCTATATGGCGTTTTACAATGTGAATGTTTCAGCTTCCTATCTGCTGTAAACGTGACGTGCATGACGTCTAAAGTTTACAATGTGCAAGAATTTGAAAGGTAAAAAATGAGCTACAGTATTATCATTGCCTATTAAATAAGTAGAATACACTGTATATATAAATTCTATATATACTGTATTCTATATATACTATATATGTAAATTCTAAATGTAGAAGGATTAAATAAAGCAGTTAGATTCTTAATATCAAATTTTACTAGAAATTGTTTTCTGATCATGGGAACATTATTAAATAGCTGAAGGAAATAATAGAAAGTCAAGAGAAGATTGAGCAGCGTAATTGTAAATTATCAATCTCTGCAGAGCAATTAAGAACTGAAACTAAAATACAAGGGCATGATGAAAACACCACAATGAATATGTGTTCTGTACTCCCGGGACTTTAGATGAGTCTGCAGAGCAAGGGTTAAAGAGGTAGACCACATTAGTACCTTACAGGGTAAATTCTAGTTGTGATAGCTCCCTTTATAACATCTGCTGTAATGCAACTTAATTAACCCTCACACTACCATATCAGCCTGGTCCATAAAATGGCCCTGGAAGTGCCCTCAACATTTTGTACTCATTGATCACAATGCTAATGGTAGTGATGGGTATTATATGACATAGTCATATGAATATTTTTTCTATAGCATAAATATTGTAATGTCACGCGGGTCAGAATTAAATGAGATTGATACACACAGTCGGGTTAATGTCAATACCGGTATAGCGCCATCAATTTATTTTACCTTTAGGACTATAATTCCTAAGAATGTATATACACTGCCATCTTTCTATAAGGGAGTCTTCACAAGTGCCAGATTTTGTTGCAGAAATTTCTGTGACTGAAAATCAGTTCCATAAATTTGATTGGAACTTGAAGAAATCCATGTGCTTGCCGCCAAAGCCACCTCCATTCATATGAATGGAACTGATTTTTATTCGCAGACATTTCTGCAGCAAAATCTGCTGCATGTGAAGGCACTATAATTGTGCTAAAACCAGAAAAATAAGTTATAAGGAGGCAAATAGTTTTTTTTATTCAATTAGATATTAGTTTTGAGCGCAAATATTCAAATCGCAAATTTTAATTGTGAATATCGCCACTTTGAGAATTCGCGAATATTTAGAATATAGTGCTAGATATTCGTATTCGCAAATAATGTTGAATATTCTAATCGCGTATTTATCGCAAATTTATAGCGAATATATTACATTGCCGATATTCGCAATCAAGTAAACAATGACTGGAGATCACGAATTCTCAAATTTTCAAATTTATGGCGAATATTCGCCCAAAAATTCGCAAAATATTGCGAATTCAAATATTGCCTATGCCGCTTGTCACAATTAGATATAATCAGAAGAAGGTTTACTTGTATTGATAGAAAAGTGATCTGATATTTATATAGGTAAACTATATGCTAGTTTTTTTTTTACTGTAAAACTGACATATTTGAGTTGGACTTCATCTCTGACTAAGTTTAAACAGAATGGGGGGTAGTTACTATTAGATTGACAGCTTTTTTGTGTATATCTGTTGCATAAAATGTTGGACGCCATTTTTTGTAGTCTATTTTACCTCTTTACACCACTTGACGCCACTTTTCACAGTGTTCTAAGTTTATTATTTGTGACATTTATTATTTGTGACAATTTTAAATGTCGCACATATAGGTGTAAATCACATTGCATCATAAATTTGACACAGACACAGAACGCAAAGAAAGGCTTATAATGACACAAAAACAACTACAAATAATAAATGTCTCATTACGGAATGAATGGGTTAATTTAAACTGACTTGTGATCCAGCAGGGAAATAATTTATGAACTTTTCCAGAAGAGGTGCATGTACATCATCTCTTCCCAGCCAAACAAGTACTACCACTATTAAGCTCCAGAATGCCAGCTCATTTACTATCTGTTTTTATTAGTAATTCTCATTTCAAGTACTGCTGTCTCCCAGGAACCTTGCCCTGCTCTGCTGAGAATCCTATTAATGTCCTTCCGTCCATAATGCTGTTCAAACTCAATCGCATTGCTAATTGACTGGAGGAAAAAATAAAAACCATTTTGCTTGCTTTGCTGTTCAGTGCGCCATTAACCCCCTGTCAAATCTAGGAGCCCATATGAGAACATTAAATGTTCTTATACAAAACCCGCAGCAGCAAAAAGGTTAAAAAGCAACAATAAGTTAAATCCAAACCACTAATACATATTTCGGGACCAAGACATTTCCAAATTTATAAAGAGAGCAATGACAATTGCAAATTGATAAAGAATTGCCTGAGAGCACTGGACAAATATTTGAGAAGATATGAAAGTTTAGTATTGACAGCGCAGGTGTTTTATACATACTTCCATTGAGACCACTCCTAAAAGCCTGGGCAGACCACTGCAATAAGATGAATTGAGTTTTAAAGATATGGTTATCTGCTGTACCTTAAAATGAAATGTTTCTGCTTTCAAAAAATGGGATTTGTGTTGAAGAATATGATTTGAGTCAGAGAGTAAATTAATCATGTTATGTTTCATAACTGACAGATGGGGACGTCTACGTCTGAAAACCATGTAAGTAGACAGTTGCTGGCGCAATGGAGGGACTAATAATCATGCCTTCTATATAAGTGAAGAGTGGCAGCGGAGACTTGAATGCTGACCAGCATACACACTTTATCTATATAATAGAGTAGCAGCCCATTTAACTTCAGAACCTAATATGTTCTTCTTGTAGAAGATTATCTGTTGTCATATTCCCTGCCAAGTACACTGGACATTGTGTTCTGCACATTTGTGCCATGTCTGGAAAAGTAACAAAGCAATGCTGTGGGTCTGAATTTCCTAAAATATGTGCAGTCTATTTCACTATTCAGTAATATATTAAAATGGTATTAACCTGTAACTATAGTTTTCGCGCACTTGCCTCATATGTGACATATAACTGTTCAAAATGAAATTCACGCATCATTTTCCATGGCAAAGCGCTGTACTATATAGATAAATTTTTTTTCCCCTATCATTATGATCAGGTTTATACAGCATGCATATACTTGGTAAATCACCAAGACATCCTCTTAAAAATGTGCAAAATATACATTACTGGTAGTTTTTTACATCTATAATTTGCTGATTTATAGCTTCAACTTACCTGTTATCTCTCACACTGCTTCCTCTTAAAGGGAACCTGTCACGCGAAAATGCAGCGCAATCTGGGAGCAGCATGCTATAGAGCAGATTGATATACAGTTTTATGGCAGAAGATTCAGCATAACATCTTTTTCTAGTTTAAATCTGTGCATACGCTGGGCTTAGTAAGTCATGTTGGCGGCCCTGCTCATCCTTGGACGACTATCACTGTATGCACACTCAATTTCAATGTAACAGGTTCGCTTTTAGTTAGACCCAAAAAAAGCAAAAACTGAACAGAATGGTTGCCATCTTATAGCAATTCAATCAAGCATAGTTCCCACCACAGTTTTTTTTTATCCACGTAGGCTGTAGGGCTGTGCTGGATGCATACTATGAACATGCATTACTTTACTCAAATACATTGGCTTATGGCTTTGTTGACTTAGGCCTCTTTTCTATGTCCATATCTGTGATGACATCCCGGATAAGGTGGTCAGTGGTTCATCCGTGAAAAGGTCAGTGCAGGATCTGTATTCGGTCCATGTCTGCTTTTTCCTTTTGTGTGTCATCCATATTCCACGTGCACGTCTAGGCTAATAAATAGTTCCCAACATGGTTGCCATAGACTTCAATTAGGGGCATAGCAAGGGGGGGCATACGTGCCCCAGACGCAGAGGTTATGAGGGGCGCATCTGTCAGGCGGTTCACTTGCATGGTGAAGCAGGAAGCCCTCTGATCCCTGCCTCACAGTTCAGCTGAGCTCTGGTGCTCCCCAGTAGGCCGCACATCGCGCTGCTGACTGTGTGGGAGGAGCAGTGAGACCTGCACAACCAGCAGCGCAAGGTGTGTGTATGAGCGCATTATGCTGCTGCTGCTGCTGGGGAACACGGAATGTGCTGATCATCAGGGACACAGGTAGTATTCAGTGTTTTATGGAGCTAGAGAGGGCACCAGGGCCAAAGCGGGGCACAAGGAAGACACAACGTGAAGGACCACAAGGTGTGCATAACTACTGTGAAGGGGCACAAAGGTGGGCATAACTACTGTGAAGGGGCCACAAGGTGTAGGATAGAAACAAGTACTGTAGAGTTACTTTGTTTCATAGAATCCTACTTGACCTTTGACCACTCTATATACCTTCTTACTTGGAGTTTGTCTGCTGCCAATCCATGCTTAATAAGTACCCTGTTGATTTGCACCTGCCTTGACCTCTAATTCACCCTTTATGTAAATTCTGTACTGGAGTTTGGACCATATGTATGGTCTCTGCAGAGAGATCAGCCACATGCACAAGCCCTGGGCCGGCCCCAGCGAGTGAATGCAACTAGTTTTAAGGCTGTGGTAATTGACCCATAAACAGAATCATTTTTATCCTCAAGAGAATGGACAAAAAAGAGATTCATAAGAGAAATAGCAAGTAAAAACGACCAAAAGTAACATAAATGCCCATCTGACATCTTGAAAAACCTGAATGCTTCCAAAGGCATTTGGAAAAATGTTCTAAGTACAAAATGAAACTTTATGGACAACATTGAAGAACCCAAAAATTATGCATTGCAAAAAGCACCTAATAGATCCTAATGGGGCACTACATGGACAGTAATTCTTCTGAACGGCCTCCATATACTGTAATTCTAAATTTACCCTTCAGTGGCCACTGCTGGGTAAATACCTAGCTGGTGCTTTATCTGGCAAGACCAGATGAGACAGCCATTTTAATGTAAGTCCACACGGGACTGAAAGTAGTAGCAATGTGGATGAGATTTTAAGAAATCTGTGACAAACATTCCACAGGAGGTTTGTAATGCAGATTTCACAATGTTAACCTTTTTTTGTCATCATGCTGCAGATGCTAATTTAGCTTAACTGATCTAAAACCTAAAGCAAGTCTACATTTGAATAGGCTCCAAAATATATTTGGTTGGAATTATTTCTACTAAAGGCTCTGCATCTAGGGATGAGCGAACACCTGGAAGTTCGGGTTCACCGGGTTCGGCCGAACTTCGGCTCAAAGTTCGGGTTCGGGACCCGAACTTGTCCTGAACTTGACCCCGAACCCCATTGAAGTCAATGGGGACCCAAACCTTGGGGCACTAAAATGTCTGTAAAATAGTCATAGTAAGGGCTAGAGGGCTGCAAAAGGAAGCAAAATGGGGGTAAGAGCAGGACAATTGTCCTGCAAACAAATGTGGATAGGGAAATGACAAAATAACATAGAATAGATTTTTTTTTTAAAATAATAATCTTGAACTAGGAGGCAGAGGTCAAAGTGGAGTAGGAGGTTGAGGAGGCAGAGTGGACATGGCGGTGTAGGTAGAAGCGGTGGTGGAGGAGGAGGAGGAGGTAGCCAACACTGATTTTGTTGTTTTTTTATATTTTTTCCCTTTATTTTTTATTTTTTTCTAAATTTGGGAAGACCTCAAAACATTGGGAAATAGAAAAAAGAATGCAAAGAGCAAGTGCGATGGAGTATAACAATGGCTGGGTGCGGCCGGTATACTTGTCTATTCAGCACAAGGTACGGACAAGTCCTGTGGGATCCATGCCTGGTTTATTTTAATGAACGTGAGCTTGTCCATGTTGGCTGTGGACAGGCGGCTGCGCTTGTCTGTGATTACCCCCCCTGCCGTGCTAAACACATATTCGGACAATACACTGACCGCAGGGCAGGCCAGCACCTCCAAGGTGTAAAGGGCAAGCTAAGGCCATGTGCCCAATTTGGAGATCCAGAAGTTGAATGGGGCTTACCCATCAGTCAGTACGTGTAGGCGTGTGCACACGTACTGTTCCACCATGTTGCTGAAATGCTGCCTCCTGCTAAGACGTTCCGTATCAGCTGGTGGTGCTGGTTGTTGTGGCGTGCTGACAAAGCTTTTCCACATTTCGGCCATGCTAACCCTCCCTTCTGAGGTGCTGGTGGTGCCCCAGCTGCGTTGGCGACTTCTTTCTCCTCCTCTGCCTTTGCCTTGTGCTTCCACTGAGCCCCTGCTGTCAGGTGGGAATGCCACCAGCAGCACGTCTACCAGCGTGTGCTTGGACTCGCGCATCTTCCGATCACGCTCCAGTGACGGAATTAAGGATGGCACGTTGTCCTTGTAGCGGGACTCCAGCAGGGTGGCCACCCAGTAATCAGCACTGGTTAGAATGTGGGCAACTCGGCGGTCGTTGCGGAGATACTGCAGCATGTAATCGCTCATGTGTGCCAGGCTTCCCAGAGGCAACAAAAAGCTGTCTTCTGTGGGAGGTGTATTGTCTGTGTCCTCTGTATCCCCCCAGGAATGCTCCAGTGATGCCCATGACCTGCTTTGGGTGCCACCCTGCTGTGAAAACGGTACCTCATCATCATCATCATCCTCCTTCTCCTCCAGAACTGTGCCCTGGCAGGACATTTGTGTACCTGGCCTCTGTTGGTGCAGGAATCCACCCTCCGAGTAACTTGTGAATGACTGGCCTGATAACCATGGAAATGATCCCTCTTCCTCCTCCTCTTCCTCCTGTGCCACATCCTCTTCCATCATCGCCCAAAGTGTTTCTTCAAGGAGACATAGAAGTGGAATAGTAACGCTGAGGACGGCGTCATCGGCACTGGCCATGTTGGTGGAGTACTCGAAACAGCGCAACATGGCACACACGTTCCGCATGGAGGACCACTCGTTGGTGGTGAAGTGGTGCTGTTTCGCATAGCGACTCACCCGTGTGTGCTGCAGCTGAAACTACACTATCACCTGCTGCTGCTCGCACAGTATCTCCAGCATGTGCAAGATGGCATTCCACCTTGTGGGTACGTCGTATATGAGGCGTTGAGCGGAAGTCCGAAGTTACGCTGCAGCGCAGACAGGCGAGCAGCAGCAGGGTGAGAACGCCGAAAGCGTGCACAGATGGCCCGCACTTTCTGCAGCAGCTCTAACATATCGGGGTAATTTTTCAGGAACCTCTGCACCACTAAATTCAGTACATGCGCCAGGCAAGGGATGTGTGTCAAACCGGCTAGGCCCAGAGCTGCTATGAGATTTTGCTCGTTATCGCACACCACCAAGCCGGGCTTGAGGCTCAGTGGCACCATTCATCGGACTGTTGTTCCATGCCCATCCACAGCTCTTGCGTGGTGTGGGGTTTTCCCCAAAACAGATGAGTTTCAAAACAGCCTGCTGTCGTTTTCCCCTGGCTGTGCTGAAGTTGGTGGTGAAGGTGTTACGCTGACCGGATGAGGAGGTGGTAGAGGAGGAAGCGGAGTAGGAGGATGAGTCAACAGGAGGCAAAGAGAAACGTCCTGCAATACTCGGTGGCGGAAGGACATGTGCCAAACTGCTATCCGCCTCAGGCCCAGCCGCCACTGCATTTACCCAGTGTGAAGTTAGGGAGATCTAACGTCCCTGCCTGTGCTTACTGGTCCACGTATCGGTGGTTATGTGGACCTTGCCACAGATGGCGTTGCGCAGTGCACTTCTAATTTAGTCCGCCACTTGGTTGTGCAGGGCAGGGATAGCTCGCCTGGAAAAACGCTTCCATGGGACAGATGCTTGGTGATGGAGGTGGTGGCATTGCTGCCACATCCTCTGTTGCTGCCACATCCTCTGTCACTCCACAGGGGAAGGATGAGGCCGATACTGCAGCAGAAGAGGGTGCAGGAGGAGCCTGAGATCTTTCGTGGTTTTTGAGGTGTTTACTCCACTGCAGCTCATGCTTTGCATTTAGATGCCTGGTCATGCAGGTGATGTTCAGGTTTTGAACATTTATGCCTCGCATCAGGTTCTGATTGCACAGTGTGCAAACCACTCGCTTCTTGTCGTTAGCACATTGTCTGAAGAACTGCCATGCCAGGAAACTCCTTGGAGCTGGCTTTGGTGTGCTCAGTCCGTGGGTGCGGTGGGCAGTAGCAGGTGTACAGGCAAGGGGACAGCCACTTTGCTTTTGTACCCTGCTCCCTCTTTTGCTGTGCGGCTGGCGCTGTGTGACCACCACTAGAGTTGAGCGAACACCTGGATGTTCGGGTTCGAGAAGTTCGACCGAACTTCCCGGAAATGTTCGGGTTCGGGATCCGAACCCGACCCGAACTTCGTCGCGAACCCGAACCCCATTGAAGGCACTAAAAAGGCTGTAAAACAGCCCAGGAAAGAGCTAGAGGGCTGCAAAAGGCAGCAACATGTAGGTAAATCCCCTGCAAACAAATGTGGATAGGGAAATGAATAAAAAAAAAAAAAAAAAAAAATCAATTGGACAGAGGTCCCATAGCAGAGAATCGGGCTTCACTTCAGCAGATAATCAGTCTCTTCATGCCATAGCAGAGAATCTGGCTTCATGTCAGCAGAGAATCAGTCTCTTCATGCCATAGCAGAGAATCTGGCTTCATGTCAGCAGAGAATCAGTCTTCATGTCATAGCAGAGAATCAGGCTTCACGTCACCCACCACTGGAACAGGCCACTGTCACATATTTAGGCCCAGGCACCCAGGCAGAGGAGAGAGGTCCTATAACAGAGATTCAGGCTTCATGTCAGCAGAGAATCAGTCTTCATGTCATAGCAGAGAATCAGGCTTCACGTCACCCACCACTGGAACAGGCCACTGTCACATATTTAGGCCCAGGCACCCAGGCAGAGGAGAGAGGTCCCGTAACAGAGATTCAGGCTTCATGTCAGCAGAGAATCAGTCTTCATGTCATAGCAGAGAATCAGGCTTCACGTCACCCACCACTGGAACAGGCCACTGTCACATATTTAGGCCCCGGCACCCAGACAGAGGAGAGAGGTCCCGTAACAGAGAATCTGGCTTCATGTCAGCACAGAATCAGTCTTCATGTCATAGCAGAGAATCAGGCTTCACATCACCCACCACTGGAACAGGCCACTGTCACATATTTAGGCCCCGGCACCCAGACAGAGGAGAGAGGTCCCGTAACAGAGAATCTGGCTTCATGTCAGCACAGAATCAGTCTTCATGTCATAGCAGAGAATCAGGCTTCACGTCACCCACCACTGGAACAGGCCACTGTCACATATTTAGGCCCCGGCACCCAGACAGAGGAGAGAGGTCCCGTAACAGAGAATCTGGCTTCATGTCAGCACAGAATCAGTCTTCATGTCATAGCAGAGAATCAGGCTTCACGTCACCCACCACTGGAACAGGCCACTGTCACATATTTAGGCCCCGGCACCCAGACAGAGGAGAGAGGTCCCGTAACAGAGAATCTGGCTTCATGTCAGCACAGAATCAGTCTTCATGTCATAGCAGAGAATCAGGCTTCACGTCACCCACCACTGGAACAGGCCACTGTCACACATTTAGGCCCCGGCACCCAGACAGAGGAGAGGTTCATTCAACTTTGGGTTGCCCCGCAATATAATGGTAAAATGAAAATAAAAATAGGATTGAATGAGGAAGTGCCCTGGAGTACAATAATATATTGTTAAGGGGAGGTAGTTAATGTCTAATCTGCACAAGGGATGGACAGGTCCTGTGGGATCCATGCCTGGTTCATTTTTATGAACGTCAGCTTGTCCACATTGGCTGTAGACAGGCGGCTGCGTTTGTCTGTAATGACGCCCCCTGCCGTGCTGAATACACGTTCAGACAAAACGCTGGCCGCCGGGCAGGCCAGCACCTCCAAGACATAAAAGGCTAGCTCTGGCCACGTGGACAATTTGGAGACCCAGAAGTTGAATGGGGCCGAACCATCAGTCAGTACGTGGAGGGGTGTGCACAGGTACTGTTCCACCATGTTAGTGAAATGTTGCCTCCTGCTAACACATTCCGTATCAGGTGGTGGTGCAGTTAGCTGTGGCGTGGTGACAAAACTTTTCCACATCTCTGCCATGCTAACCCTGCCCTCAGAGGAGCTGGCCGTAACACAGCTGCGTTGGCGACCTCTTGCTCCTCCTCTGCCTTCGCCTTGGGCTTCCACTGGTTCCCCTGTGACATTTGGGAATGCTCTCAGTAGCGCGTCTACCAACATGCGCTTGTACTCGCGCATCTTCCTATCACGCTCCAGTGTAGGAAGTAAGGTGGGCACATTGTCTTTGTACCGGGGATCCAGCAGGGTGGCAACCCAGTAGTCCGCACACGTTAAAATGTGGGCAACTCTGCTGTCGTTGCGCAGGCACTGCAGCATGTAGTCGCTCATGTGTGCCAGGCTGCCCAGAGGTAAGGACAAGCTGTCCTCTGTGGGAGGCGTATCGTCATCGTCCTGTGTTTCCCCCCAGGAATGTACCAGTGATGGGCCCGAGCTGCTTTGGGTGCCACCCCGCTGTGAACATGCTTCATCCTCATCCTCCTCCACCTCCTCCTCATCCTCATCCTCCTCGTCCTCCAGTAGTGGGCCCTGTCTGGCCACATTTGTACCTGGCCTCTGGTGTTGCAAAAAACCTCCCTCTGAGTCACTTCGAAGAGACTGGCCTGAAAGTGCTAAAAATGACCCCTCTTCCTCCTCTTCCTCCTGTGCCACCTCCTCTTCCATCATCGCCCTAAGTGTTTTCTCAAGGAGACATAGAAGTGGTATTGTAACGCTGATAACGGCGTCATCGCCACTGGCCATGTTGGTGGAGTACTCGAAACAGCGCAACAGGGCACACAGGTCTCACATGGAGGCCCAGTCATTGGTGGTGAAGTGGTGCTGTTCCGCAGTGCAGCTGAAACTCCACTATGGCCTGCTGCTGCTCGCACAGTCTGTCCAGCATGTGCAAGGTGGAGTTCCACGTGGTGGGCACATCACATATGAGGCGGTGAGCGGGAAGGCCGAAGTTACGCTGTAGCGCAGACAGGCGTGCAGCAGCAGGGTGTGAACGCCGGAAGCGTGAACAGACGGCCCGCACTTTATGCAGCAGCTCTGGCATGTCGGGGTAGTTGCGAATGAACTTCTGCACCACCAAATTCAGCACATGCGCCAGGCAAGGGATGTGCGTCAAACCGGCTAGTCCCAGAGCTGCAACGAGATTTCGCCCATTATCGCACACCACCAGGCCGGGCTTGAGGCTCACCGGCAGCAACCACTCGTCGGTCTGTTGTTCTATACCCCGCCACAACTCCTGTGCGGTGTGGGGCCTGTCCCCCAAAAATATGAGTTTCAGAACGGCCTGCTGACGTTTACCCCGGGCTGTGCTGAAGTTGGTGGTGAAGGTGTGTGGCTGACTGGATGAGCACGTGGAAGAAGAGGAGGAGGAAGCTGAGTAGGAGGAGGAGGAGACAGGAGGCAAAGAATGTTGCCCTGCGATCCTTGGCGGCGGAAGGACGTGCGCCAAACAGCTCTCCGCCTGGGGCCCAGCCGCCACTACATTTACCCAGTGTGCAGTTAGGGAGATATAGCGTCCCTGGCCGTGCTTACTGGTCCACGTATCTGTGGTTAGGTGGACCTTGCCACAGATGGCGTTGCGCAGTGCACACTTGATTTTATCGGACACTTGGTTGTGCAGGGAAGGCACGGCTCTCTTGGAGAAGTAGTGGCGGCTGGGAACAACATACTGTGGGACAGCAAGCGACATGAGCTGTTTGAAGCTGTCTGTGTCCACCAGCCTAAATGACAGCATTCCATAGGCCAGTAGTTTAGAAATGCTGGCATTCAGGGCCAGGGATCGAGGGTGGCTAGGTGGGAATTTACGCTTTCTCTCAAATGTTTGTGAGATGGAGAGCTGAACGCTGCTGTGTGACATGGTTGAGATGCTTGGTGATGCAGGTGGTGGTGTTGGTGGTACATCCCATGTTTGCTGGGCGGCAGGTGCCAACGTTCCTCCAGAGGCGGAGGAAGAGGCCGAGGCGGCAGCAGCAGCAGAAGAGGCCGAGGCGGCAGCAGCAGAAGAGGTAGCAGGGGGAGCCTGAGTGACTTCTTTGTTTTTAAGGTGTTTACTCCACTGCAGTTCATGCTTTGCATGCAGATGCCTGGTCATGCAGGTTGTGCTAAGGTTCAGAACGTTAATGCCTCACTTCAGGCTCTGATGGCACAGCGTGCAAACCACTCGGGTCTTGTCGTCAGCACATTGCTTGAAGAAGTGCCATGCCAGGGAACTCCTTGAAGCTGCCTTTGGGGTGCTCGGTCCCAGATGGCAGCGGTCAGTAGCAGGCGGAGTCTCTTGGCGGCGGGTGTTCTGATTTTGCCCACTGCTCCCTCTTTTGCTACGCTGTTGGCTCGGTCTCACCACTGCCTCTTCCTCCGAACTGTGAAAGTCAGTGGCACGACCTTTATTCCATGTGGGGTCTAGGACCTCATCGTCCCCTGCATCGTCTTCCACCCAGTCTTGATCCCTGACCTCCTGTTCAGTCTGCACACTGCAGAAAGACGCAGCAGTTGGCACCTGTGTTTCGTCATCATCAGAGACGTGCTGAGGTGGTATTCCCATGTCCTCATCATCAGGAAACATAAGTGGTTGTGCGTTAGTGCATTCTATCTCTTCCACCCCTGGGGAAGGGCTAGGTGGGTGCCCTTGGGAAACCCTGGCAGCAGAATCTTCAAACAGCATAAGAGACTGCTGCATAACTTGAGGCTCAGACAGTTTCCCTGATATGCATGGGGGTGATGTGACAGACTGATGGGCTTGGTTTTCATGCGCCATCTGTGCGCTTTCTGCAGAAGACTGGGTGGGAGATAATGTGAACGTGCTGGATGCACTGTCGGCCACCCAATTGACTAATGCCTGTACCTGCTCAGGCCTTACCATCCTTAGAACGGCATTGGGCCCCACCAAATATCCCTGTAAATTCTGGCGGCTACTGGGACCTGAGGTAGTTGGTACACTAGGACGTGTGGCTGTGGCAGAAAGGCCACGTCCTCTCCCAGCACCAGAGGGTCCACTAACACCACCACGACCATGTCCACGTCCGCGTCCCTTATTAGATGTTTTCCTCATTGTTCCCGTTCACCACAATTTTGAAAATGGCAAATTTGGGAATACTTTTTCAACCCAGAACAAAAACTGTGCTTTTACGGTCACTACAAATAATTTGACCAGCTAAAACAGTACAGATTTGGTTGAATATAAATGTGAGGCCTATTTTTTTCGTGCTGTGTGACAGATATACCTTTAATCACAGAATTAGACTTCTATCTGCACGGTAGCGTGTGTGTTAAGTTTTTCAGAATGACACTATCAGCACCTTGAATCTAAGATATCCTTTTTGGGATAGATTTAAAGTAGGCCTGATATAGCAGAAACTACTAATTTTGAGAATGGCAAATTTGGGAATAGTTTTTCAACCCAGAACAAAAACTGTGCTTTTACGGTCACTACAAATAATTTGACCAGCTAAAACAGTACAGATTTGGTTGAAAAGAAATGTGAGGCCTATTTTTTACGCGCTGTGTGACAGATATACCTTTAATCACAGAATTAGACTTGTATCTGCACGGTAGCGTGTGTGTTAAGTTTTTCAGAATGACACTATCAGCACCTTGAATCTAAGATATCCTTTTTGGAATAGATTTAAAGTAGGCCTGATATAGCAGAAACTATTAATTTTGAGAATGGCAAATTTGGGAATAGTTTTTCAACCAGAACAAAAACTGTGCTTTTACGGTCACTACAAATAATTTGACCAGCTAAAACAGTACAGATTTGGTTGAATAGAAATGTGAGGCCTATTTTTTACGCGCTGTGTGACAGATATACCTTTAATCACAGAATTAGACTTGTATCTGCACGGTAGCGTGTGTGTTAAGTTTTTCAGAATGACACTATCAGCACCTTGAATCTAAGATATCCTTTTTGGGATAGATTTAAAGTAGGCCTGATATAGCAGAAACTATTAATTTTGAGAATGGCAAATTTGGGAATAGTTTTTCAACCCAGAACAAAAACTGTGCTTTTACGGTCACTACAAATAATTTGACCAGCTAAAACAGTACAGATTTGGTTGAATAGAAATGTGAGGCCTATTTTTTACGCGCTGTGTGACAGATATACCTTTAATCACAGAATTAGACTTGTATCTGCACGGTAGCGTGTGTGTTAAGTTTTTCAGAATGACACTATCAGCACCTTGAATCTAAGATATCCTTTTTGGGATAGATTTAAAGTAGGCCTGATATAGCAGAAACTACTAATTTTGAGAATGGCAAATTTGGGAATAGTTTTTCAACCCAGAACAAAAACTGTGCTTTTACGGTCACTACAAATAACTTGACCAGCTAAAACAGTACTGATTTGGAGGAATATAAATGTCAGGTCTATTTTTTAGGCGCTGGGTGACAGGCTCAACTTGCCCCTGATGTAGTATATGACCAAAAAATAACCACACTATTGATGGTTAAATGCACTTGGGTGACACAGGCTCAGCCTGCACCTGATGTAGCATATGGCCAAAAAATAACCACACTGTTGATGGTTAAATGCACTTGGGTGACACAGGCTCAGCCTGCACCTGATGTAGTATATGGCCAAAAAATAACCACACTGTTGATGGTTAAATGCACTTGGGTGACACAGGCTCAGCCTGCACCTGATGTAGTATATGGCCAAAAAATAACCACACTGTTGATGGTTAAATGCACTTGGGTGACACAGGCTCAGCCTGCAGCTGATGTAGGATATAGCAAAAAATAACCACACTATTGATGGTTAAATGCACTTGGTGGCCGCCGATCACCCCAGAAAAAAGTGATATAAAAACGCTCTGGGCAGCCTAAAAAAAGTGAGCAATTCAATATTAGCACTTCAATGATCCACAGCTGGAGATCGATCACTGAATTAAGTCTTTTGGAGGAGTTAATCTGCCTAATCTCGCCCTAACGTCGCAGCAGCAACCTCTCCCTATGCTTGAATCAGCAGAGTGACGTGCAGCGCTACGTGACCCAAGCTTATATAGAGGCTGGGTCACATGCTGCACTGGCCAATCACAGCCATGCCAATAGTAGGCAAGGCTGTGATGGCCTCTTGGGGCAAGTAGTATGACGCTTGTTGATTGGCTGCTTTGCAGCCTTTCAAAAAGCGCCAAGAAAGCGCCGAACACCGAACCCGAACCCAGACTTTTACGAAAATGTTCGGGTTCGGGTCCGTGTAACGGACACCCCAAAATTCGGTACGAACCTGAACTATACAGTTCGGGTTCGCTCATCCCTAACCACCACCTCTTCCTCCAAACTGCACACATCACTCGCATGACCTTGATTCCATGTAGGGTCTAGGACCTCATCATTCTCCACATCATCTCCCACCCATCTTAACCCCTGCCCTCCTTGTCGGTCTGCACACAGAAAGCTGCAGCAGTTGGCACCTGTGTTTCATCATCATCAGAAACGTACTGTGGTGGTCCTCCCATGTCCACATCCTGAAACATAAGTGGTTGGGCATCGGCCCACTCAATCTCTTCCACTTCTGGGGCAGGGCTATGTGGATGGCCCACGGAAACCCTGCCAGCAGAGTCATCAGAAAGCATAAGAGACTGCTGCATGACTTGGGGCTCAGACTGCTTGACTAATTTGCAAGGGGGTGAGGTGAAAGACAGATGCCCATGGGCTGCAGGTGCCAACTCTGCGCTTTCAGAAGAGGACCGAGAGGGAGACAATGTGAAGGAACTGGAGGCACTGTCAGCCACCCAATCTACTACCGCCTCTACTTGTTCTGGCCTCACCATTCGTACACCGGTATTCGGGCCTACAAAATAACACTGAACGTTCTGTCGCCTACGTGCTCCTGAGGAAGGTCTTTTATTTGGGCGTGTAGCTGGCACAGATCGATCACGTCCTCTCACTGCAACAGTAGCTCCACCAATACCAGCAGCACCACGAACAGGGCCACGTCACTTATTTGATGCTCTCCTCATTCTTTGAGATCACCCACCAAACTAACAGACGGATTAACTATATTTTTCCCTGTCAGGTATGCAGTGCGGGTGTACCCCACAACAAGAATGAGAATATGTCACACACCAATCTAACAGATGGATTTACTATATTAGTTTCCCTGTCACGTATGCAATGCAGGTGTACCTTATACAAAAAATGGGTATATGTCACCCAATGAACTAACTGATGAATTAACTATATTTATTTCTCTGTCAGGTATGCAATGCAGGTGTACCTCACACAAAAATTGAGTATATGTCACCCACCAATAGTGATGTCCCGAACTATTCGCCGGCGAACAGTTCCCAGCGAACATAGCTTGTTCGTGTTCGCCGCGGCGGGCGAACATATGCGATGTTCGGTCCGCCGCCTATACATCATCATTGAGCAAACTTTGACCCTGTACCTCACAGTCAGCAGGCACATTCCAGCCAATCAGCATACCCTCCCTCCCAGACCCTCCCACCTCCTATCAAAAAGCAAGGACAGCATCCATCTTAGATTCATTCTGAAGCTGCAGTGTCACACACAATTTGACAAAGTTGTAATCGCAATGCGATTAATACAGGTTATATTAATCGCATTGCGAATTCAACTTAGAGCTGGGTTCCTAATGGTTGTATTGCTAGAATATAACAAAGATTGAGAATATAGTGCTATATTTGTTATATTCGTCAATTCTAGCAATACAACCATTAGGAACTCAGATCTAAGTTGTAATCGCAATGCGATTAATACAGGTTATATTAATCGCATTGCGAATTCAACTTAGAGCAGGGTTCCTAATGGTTGTATTGCTAGAATATAACGAAGATTGAGAATATAGTGCTATATTCGTTATATTCGTCAATTCTAGCAATACAACCATTAGGAACTCAGATCTAAGTTGTAATCGCAATGCGATTAATACAGGTTATATTAATCGCATTGCAAATTCAACTTAGAGCTGGGTTCCTAATGGTTGTATTGCTAGACTATAACGAAGATTCAGAATATAGTGCTATATTCGTTATATTCGTCAATTCTAGCAATACAACCATTAGGAACTTAGCTCTAAGTTGAATTCGCAATGCGATTAATGCAGGTTATATTAATCTCATTGCGAATTCAACTTACCACACTCTGCGTCAACTATGTAATTTTCAATGGGAGTTTTGCCATGGATCCCCCTCCGGCATGCCACAGTCCAGGTGTTAGTCCCCTTGAAACAACTTTTCCATCACTATTGTGGCCAAAAATAGTCCTTGTGGGTTTTAAAATTCGCCTGTCTATTGAAGTCTATGGCGGTTCGCCCGGTTCGCCCGTTCGCGAACATTCGCGGAAGTTCGCGTTCGCCGTTCGCGAGTGGAAAATTTTATGTTCGCGACATCTCTACCCACCAATCTAACAGACGGATTAACTATATTAATTTCCCTGTCAGGTATGCAGTGCAGGTGTACCTCCCACAAAAAATGGGAATATGTCACCCACCGAACTAACAAGCAGATTAACTATATCAATTTCCCTGTCACATATGCAGTGCACGTGTATCTCACACCAAAAATGGGCATATGTCACCGGCCGAACTAACAGTCAGATTAACTATATTCATTTCACTGTCACGTATGCAATGCAGGTGTACCTCACACCAAAAATGGGAATATGTCACCCACCGAACTAACAGATGGATTAACTATTATATTTTTGTGTCAGGGGTACAAAGTTGGTGCATTGCCCCCACAAAAGATCGCTATAGGTCACCCACAGAATTAACAGAATTATACATTTTTATATTTCTTTGTCAGGGGTGCAAAGCTGGTTTATAGCACCCACAAAAAATTCACTATAGGTCACCAACAGAACAAATAGCCAGATGATAACCCTAACACTGTCCCTCACTTCAGCTGCCTGCTTCCTGTCCCTGCACTACTTAGAGCTGATGGGCAGTGCTACACATGATCTAGCTTTTATAGAGGCTGGGTCACATGATGCACCGGCCAATCACAGCCATGCCTTTACTAGGCGTGGCTGTGATGGCTTCTAAGTGCCCACAGCTTAAAAGCTTGTTTATTAGCTGCTGTGCAGCCTTTCAACAAGCTTTATTAAATGCCCGAACACCAAACTCAAACTTTTCCTGCAGTTCGGGTTCGCTCAACACTATCTGCATCCAGTTTAAGTGCATAGTTAATTTTTTCATAGTTGATATTGTTTTTTTTTTTATCGTTTCTTATATAAATCCAATCAAAATTTAAAGGAAATCTGTGAGCAGATTTGTACCTATGAAACTGGCTGACCTGTCGCATGTGTGTTTGGCAGCTGAAGGCATCTGTGTTGGTCCCATGTTCATATGTGCCCACATTACTGAGAAAAATTATGTTTCAATATATGCAAAGGCAGCTCTAGGAGCAACGTGGCCGTTGCCATTACACCTAGAGGTTCTGCTCTCTCTGCAACTGCCGCGCCCTCTCCAATTTGATTGACAGGACCAGGCAGTGAAAAAGTCATGGTATGGTGCTGCAAGCCCAAATAAAGGGGAACACCCAACCCACTGTTTGAAAGTAATAAATATAAAAAAAAATGGGCGAGCACTCATGTATTTGGTCTCAAATTGAAGTATGCAGAAAATGTATTTAACAATAACTATACATATACCCATAAAATCTCTAAAACAATAAAACAATCAGAAGTAGAATATAGTAGCATATAATACAATACATAGAAGGTTTGCTGTTCAAATAACTATATTAGCGCAACCTGTGTTTAGTATACCACCATTGCACATTTACTATTAAAACTGCATAAAGGAATTTCCTCTGTAGCTGTATACACGGATAGAAGGAAAAAATGGCACTTTAGGTGCATACGTTGTACCTGTTGTAAAATCGCAATATACTCATGTATTATCCAGAAAGTTTGTGTAACACTGTGCCTGGAGTCTCTCTTTAAATTTCCATTTTGCCAATATATATAAGCGAAATCTTTATCGGTATTTGGCTTACCTCCTTCCCAACGTATAGTCCGGATGTCTCCCGATCACATGGTGAGGAGCTCAGAGTGTTTGCCGGCGTATCTCGTTGCTCTCCTCGAACCAAGCAAATACAAATCTCGCGGGAGTAGCTCAAGAGATCGCGGGAGCTCACACGCTCTATCCACCCCGAATGTCTTTGAATCCTAGAATCGGAAGAAGGTATATTTGTTCCTTTTTCTTCAAGATTCTTTCTGTATGGCCATACAGTTTTCAGGAGGACTTTTGTTGCGGGTACCTCCACTTGTTGCACCAGACGTGTTTCGGGATGATTCGCTATCCCTTCCTCAGTGGTCAAGTGTTTGCCCGCCTAGCCTCCATTTTTATATTGTCTCTAATTAGATCGAAATCACAGGCACCTGCTGTTCAAACTTTTTTCAATTAATAGAAGGGATAATACTATAATGCGTTTTTCTTCATAATCCTCCTTGCGTTTTTTCTGCGTTTTTTTTTTAGTATATGCGTTTTTTTGCGTGAACATTCCACTTAATGTAGTACACTACTGTATGTCATGAAAACGTTGTATATGGTTGCTTCTAGTCAGAAACACCAATTCTTTCATAGTAATGGTGTCTCTATAAATTTACATATATCAACATAGACAGCAATGATGCTATTTTACATATACTATTCTCATATAAATATACAAATATAAAATTATTATAAAATTATGATGAATGAGGACATTGATAGATGAAGACGGATGGGTATCTCGAAACCAAGGAGACGTCACAGCGCCGATAAACAGCCTGGCATGCGACGATCCATCCTATATGAATCCAAAAATCTCAAAGTCAGAGTAAAGTCCCTTTGGTAGCAAGGACCCGAATTCATAGATACGTCAGGATTCTATCCTAGACATTTTTTTAATATAGTCTCCCCCTCTCCAGTGTTTTTCTACCTTCTCCAATGCCACAACAACTAAACTGGATGGATCCTGTTTACGTACATCTTTGTAGTGTTTTGATAGGGAGTGTTTGTCATATCCTTTCTTTATATTAATGATATGCTCTGCCACTCTCTTCTTTAGTGGTCTTTTTGTGCGCCCTATATATTGTCTATTACAAGGGCATTGGAGAAGGTAGATGACTTCGGAGGAATCACATGTGAGACAGTCCTCTATCTCCCACTTAAAGTTGTTTTGAGTTGAGGAGACCGTGGTTGTCTGACGAGGTTTGTTATTCAGTCTACAACCAATGCATCTTCCCCATTTATAAAAACCCTTCAAGTTTAGCAAAGTTCCCGAAAAGCTCATCTTATTTTGTTTCCATGGTTTTACAGTTTCCAATGCCTAGATTGGTAAAAGTGATTGATGGAACAGTTGGAAGCAGGTGTCCAATGATTTTGTCACTCAGTACATGATGCCAGTGAGTTATAATAATTTTCTGGATCTTCCTATAGCTCTCATTAAATGGAAGGATTACTCTTATATTATCTTCCTTAATCAACTGTTCATTTTCATTTTTATCTTCTTTTTCAAAGAACTCCCTTCTCTCTAGCTTCCTAATTTGGCTAAGCGACTCCTCCACTATCTCTTTGGGATATTCTATTTCCATGAATTGTTTCTTCATTTCGTTGGCTTCCACCTCAAATGTGTGTCTCTCTGTGCAGTTCCGCTTGATCCTGCGGAACTGACCAGAGGGAATATTAATCAGCCATCTTGGCAAATGACAACTTGAAAAGTCAATGTAACTATTTCTAGTTGCAGGTTTGCGGAATGTCTCACATACATATTTGCTTCCAGATTTCGTAATCATCAAATCTAGGAATTCAGTCCTTTCCTGTATATTCGAGGTAAAGACCAGATTCAATTTGTTGTTATTAATTTCTTTTAGGAATGCCTCCAACTTTTCTCTACCCTGTTTCCAGATGAAGATGACATCATCAATGTAACGTCACCACAGGGCCAGATCCGCCCCCAGCTTCGGCCCGATATGATTATCTTCCCATTCGGCCAGAAATAAATTTGCATAACTGGGGGCGAATCTGGTCCCCATGGCGGTACCCCGTTTCTGGAGGAAGTAATTCCCCTCAAAGAAAAAGTAGTTGTGACTCAAGATATACTCTATTCCTTCTGTTATAAAGTTCTTCTTAGTTATTCCATAAGAACCTTCTCTTTCTAATTGTAATTTAACAGCATTTACTCCTTGACAATGATCAATCACAGTATATAACGATTGAATGTCAAGTGTGCCCATGATCCATTCAGGTTGTACATCTAAATTTTCAAGGATCTGTATAATTTGGGTCGTATCCTTAATGTAGGTGTTTTTTTTAACCACTGGTTGTAATTGGACATCTATATATTTAGACAGGTTGGACGTAATGGATCCAATCCCTGAAACAATTGGACGTGGCGACGTTACATTGATGATGTCATCTTCATCTGGAAACAGGGTAGAGAAAAGTTGGAGGCATTCCTAAAAGAAATTAATAACAACAAATTGAATCTGGTCTTTACCTCGAATATACAGGAAAGGACTGAATTCCTAGATTTGATGATTACAATATCTGGAAGAAAATATATATGTGAGACATTCCGCAAACCTTCAACTAGAAATAGTTACATTGACTTTTCAAGATGTCATTTGCCAAGATGGCTGATTAATATTCCCTCTGGTCAGTTCCGCAGGATCAAGCGGAACTGCACAGAGGGACACACATTTGAGGTGGAAGCCAACGAAATGAAGAAACAATTCATGGAAATAGAATATCCCAAAGAGATAGTGGAGGAGTCGCCTAGCCAAATTAGGAAGCTAGAGAGAAGGGAGTTCTTTGAAAAAGAAGATAAAAATGAAAATGAAAATGAACAGTTGATTAAGGAAGATAATATAAGAGTAATCCTTCCATTTAATAAGAGCTATAGGAAGATCCAGAAAATTATTAATACTCACTGGCATCATGTACTGAGTGACAAAATCATAGAACACCTGCTCCCAACTGTTCCATCAATCACTTTTACCAAAGCACCCAATCTAGGCATTAAAGTGGCTCCCACTGTAAGACCATGGAAACAAAATAAGATGAGCTTTTCGGGAACTTGGCTAAACTTGAAGGGTTTTTATAAATGCAGGAGATGCATTGGTTGTAGACTGAATAACAAACCTCGTCAGACAACCACTGTCTCCTCAACTCAAAACAACTTTAAGTGGGAGATAGAGGACTTTCTCACATGTGATTCCTCCGGAGTCATCTACCTTCTCCAATGCCCTTGTAATAGACAATATATAGGGCGCACAAAAAGACCACTAAAGAAGAGAGCGGCAGAGCATATCACTAATATAAAGAAAGGATATGACAAACACTCCCTATCAAAACACTACAAAGATGTACATAAACAGGATCCATCCAGTTTAGTTGTTGTGGCATTGGAGAAGGTAGAAAAACACTGGAGAGGGGGAGACTACATTAAACAAATGTCTAGGATAGAATCCTGAAGTATCTATGAATTCGGGTCCTTGCTACCAAAGGGACTTAACTTTGACTTAGAGATTTTTGGATTCATATAGGATGGGTCGTCGCATGCCAGGCCGTTTATCGGCGCTGTGACGTCTCCTTGGTTTCGAGATACCCATCCGTCTTCATCTATCAATGTCCCCATTCATCATAATTTTATAATTTTATAATAATTTTATATTTGTATATTTATATGAGAATAGTATATGTAAAATAGCATCATTGCTGTCTATGTTGATATATATGTAAATTTATAGAGACACCATTACTATGAAAGAATTGGTGTTTCTGACTAGAAGCAACCATACACAACGTTTTCATGACATACAGTAGTGTACTACATTAAGTGGAATGTTCACGCAAAAAAACGCATATACTAAAAAAAAACGCAGAAAAAACGCAAGGAGGATTATGAAGAAAAACGCATTATAGTATTATCCCTTCTATTAATTGAAAAAAGTTTGAACAGCAGGTGCCTGTGATTTCGATCTAATTAGAGACAATATAAAAATGGAGGCTAGGAAGGGATAGCGAATCATCCCGAAACGCGTCTGGTGCAACAAGTGGAGGTACCCGCAACAAAAGTCCTCCTGAAAATTGTATGGCTATACAGAAAGAATCTTGAAGAAAAAGGAAAAGGAACAAATATACCTTCTTCCGATTCTAGGATTCAAAGACATTCGCGGTGGATAGAGCGTGTGAGCTCCCGCGATCTCTTGAGCTACTCCCGCGAGATTTGTATCATGTGCATATAGTAAAACTTTATTTTTCTCAGCAATGTGGGCACATATGAACATGGGGCCAACACAGATGTCTTCAGCTGCCAAGCGCACATGCAACAGGTCAGCCAGTGTCATAGGTACAAATCTGCTGACAGATGCGCTTTAAGCTTGATTCATATCCAAAGGAGCCTTCTTACTGTATTTAGGCATACAGTAGAGGCATATTTTTTACACAAATCACCAGTGCAACTATATGGCATATGGTTGTATATGTCAGCTATTGACATTCATAGTAGCCTAAGATATTTTATACAGCAAAAGGTACAGCTGTAGACTTTATCAGACAAATACTGTATGTGTCAAACTGAGTGTCCTTTTGGTACAGATTATGGTGCTAATTTTAGGTTACTTTCACACTAGCCTTTTTGCTGGATCTGCCAGGGTTCAGCAAAAACGCTTCTGTTACTGATAATACAACCATCTGCATCCGTTATGAACGGATCCGGTTGTATTATCTTTAACATTGCCAAGACGGATCCGTCATTAACTCCATTGAAAGTCAATGGGGGACAGATCCGTTTTCTATTGTCAGATTGTGTCAGAGAAAACTGATCCGTCCCCATTGACTTGCATTGGGGGTCATGACGGATCCGTCTTGCTCCGCATCTCAGGATGGAAAGCAAACTACAACATCTTGCGGTTTTCTCTCCAACTAAATGGAACAGAATGCATTTTGGTGCACTCCGTTCTGTTCAGTTCAGTTTTGTCCACATTGACAATGAATGGGGACAAAACTGAAGTGTTTTTTCCCGGGATTGAGCCCCTAGGACGGAACTCAATACCGGAAAACTTAAACGCTAGTGTGAAAGTAGCCTTACCTGTTTTTTAACAATATAGAGCACAGTCACCTACAATACACTATATACATTGGCCCATATTTACTAATGTGGGTGCACCTAGATGTTATCATAAACTGCAACAAAATGTGATATAAATGCAATTTGGCAAAATTTTGGATGTTTAGTGCCTAGCCAAACTAGGGGTGTGACTTAATGGGAAGGGCTAATATGCAGCAAAAGTATGTCACAATTCTGGTGTACAGCACACATATGAATGAAATATATTTTTACATTAAACATCATGGCATTGATATAAATTAGGATTTTTATGGTTCTGTAGTTGTTGCATTGACAATGAAAGGCTTTAAAGGCCTTGTTGAGGCTATAGATATTGATTACCTATCCTCAGGTTATGTCAATCAGTATCAGATTGGTGGGGGTCGGACACCCAGCACCTTCACCAATCAGTTGTTTGGACCAGCCACAGCGCCGTAGACTATATAGTGTTCGGAGCAGAAAAAGAAGGTTCAATACATAGTGTAGCTTCAGGTGCCGATGTACAGCAGATCAGCTCCCATGCAATTGAATGTACCCTGCACAGCCACTACATGGTGTATTGAGCCGTCCGCTTCAAACTCCATATATTCTATAGTTTCTGATGTCAGTGGATGCCCAAAACAGCCAATCTGTGGGAGTCCTGGGCGTAGGACCTCCACCTATCTGATACTGATCACCTATCCTGAGGATAGTTCATCAATATCTATAGTCCGAACAACCCCCATAAACACAATAATCCATATATTAATTAGAGATGAGCGAAGTTTTCAAAAATTCGATTCAGCTGATTTGCTGAACTTCAACAAGAAATCCGATTTGTTACAAATTGATTCATCACAAATCGCAATAACTCAGGTATACCCAGGCCACTCTGCCTAATAATATTCATCCCACTTGGTTGCCCAATATCAATGTGAAGGCTTAGAATTTACACTGCATTCATAGTTAATCCATTTTGTAGGTACTGCGCCATCAGTGTTACAGGTGTAATTTATCGCAGTCTACATCACTGTGCAGTCCACCAAGATTTATAGCTAATCACTTCTGTTAAACAAAAAGAAAAGCATACAGCGCCCTTCAGTAAAGCCAAAAACCCGTTTGTGCTCTGCAGGTGCTGTGTCCAAATGGCTCCTTAGTGGAACAAAATAACTAAATGGAGGCAGCGCCAATAAAGTAGTGGAGAAAAAAAATGTTCTTTTAATGTATGTTGTGGCAGTCCAAACACATGCACAGTATTTCAGATAACTGTTACCATCAGGTCTAATACTAGTGGCCCCATGACAGAGTGGCGGCAGTGGCAATACCAGTGACAGTAGTGGCTCCATGACAGAATGGGGAGGGTGGCAGCATCAGTGGTAATAACAATAACAATAATGGCCCCATGACAGAGTGGGAAGGGGGGGGGGGCAACAGCAGTGGCGGTAAGGTTGTGTTCATATTACTGTTTATTTTTCTGTTTTTCTGATCTTTCAGAAGAACAGAAAACTAAAAAAAATAAAAATAAGAATCTTGTATTTTGAGCATCCATTAAGCCTCTTTTAGATGGTCAGTATTTGATCAGTGATTGTAGTCCAAAACTAGTAGTGGGTCCAAAATAGAGATAAAATGTAATAGAAATATTTGTATCTTTTCTGCGTTTTGGAGCCACTCCGGCTTACAACAAATGCTGATCAAATACTGATGGAAAATACTGACCATGTGAAAGAAGCCTTAGGCTTCATTTGCATCTGTTTTGGCCATTTACATCTGAAATAAGTTTTTTTAACAAGCAGAAAAAGTCCTGCATGGAGGGCTTTAATAGCATCTTTAATAGCCAATTCAAATTTGCATGCCCAGTATTCCAGGGGTTCTTGGATCATGGGGGACAGGGTGCTGTCCAAATATGCCACCAACTGCTGGTTGTGGTTCTGCTGCATGTCCCGCTGCTGATGCTATTGGGTGGTTTGTTCAGTAGGCAGCTAAATAAAACTGCTCGTCATAAACTCCATGCTGAAAGTTGCTGCATATGGAGCTGGTGCTCCATGGCAGTGGAGCGTGAGTGCCATTCGCGCAAGGAACTGGCCATTTGTGCAAGGAACTCAGAGTTCCTCCCTACCTCCATCTCCAATGCATACTGCCAAGGTCTGTTGGGGTTAATCTGTGTTGTCTTTGTCATCGCCCTCCAGCTCCTCATGCTCATCCTGCTTC
Organism: Bufo bufo; assembly: GCF_905171765.1. Classification (NCBI taxonomy): domain Eukaryota; kingdom Metazoa; phylum Chordata; class Amphibia; order Anura; family Bufonidae; genus Bufo; species Bufo bufo. Next base: position 284,888,595 of record NC_053390.1, on the reverse strand, counting down.
TCCTGCTCCTCTCCTGTTGCTTGGGCAGATAAACCACCTAGTTGTATATAAAATTCCTCATCCACTGCCAGTTCATCTTCCTTGGGGCTCAGGTGGCCATGAAGTGGAGGTGCCACATCTTCTGTCCCCTCACCAATCAGATTAGTCACCATCCCATCAGGACGTGAAGGAGTGAAATTAGATCATTCATCCCGTAGTTCTGCCGACTAAGAAATAAAGTGGACTCTTCAAAGTGCCTGAGCAAACAGCACGTGTCAGGCATGAGCTGCCACTGGCTAACGTGGAAGCTACACCGAGGAGTCGACCTGTCCGTCTGCAACATTAAGAAATTGTTGACCACCTTTCTCTGCTCGTACAGGTGGTCTAACATACGGAGCATTGAGTTCCAATGGGTGGAAAAGTCACATATCAGGCGATGTTGGGGAAGAGCATTTTACAACTCAAGTAGGGCGTGTTTTGCACATTAAGAGTGGCTGAAGTGCATGCACAGTTTCCTGGACATTTTTAACAGCTCTTGCTGTTCAGTGGAAGACTTAAGGGTGACAAGGAGATTGAAGACACGTGGGTAAGCCATCCTAATGCAGCGCAGACAAAATGTTCTTCTCGTTATCAGTAACCATGGTTCCTATCTCTAGTTGTAAAGGAGACAGCCAGTGTCCAATTTCTTTATTGATGACGCTGAGCAGTTCCTCTCCAGTGTGGCTTAGTTCGCCCAGGCTGGCCAGGTGCAGAACCACTTGACAACGTCATGCTTTGCATAGATAGGATTCTGGAGGACAGCTCTGAACTATGTCTACAGTGGAGCCTGAGGACAAGGTGGAGGATGAGGAGGCAGAGGAGGACATTGGTGCAGAAATCCCACGATTACAACTTGGAGGCGGCATTGCCATCAACTCACCAAGTTGCTGGTGTTTCTGGGTATTTACCCAGTGGGCTGTAAAGGACATATATTGTCCTCAGCCATAGTTACAGCTCCACACATCAGACCTGGCATGAACAGTACCAGACACCGACAGGCTCAAGGCCTGGCCCACCTTCTGCTCAATATATCTGTACAGGGCTGGTACATTCCTTTTTTAAATAAGTAATGCCGGCTTGGGACTCTCCACCTTGGATGGACACAAGCCATCAGTTCTCTGAAATGTGCAGAGTCAACTACATGGAAAGGGAGGGACTGTAGGAGCAGCAACTTGTCCAGATGCATGTTCAGCTTCTGCCCTGTTGGATGAGTGCACGCATACTGTTGTCTTTTTGAAAAAGTAGGGGGAGGAGGAGCATCAGGAGCAGTAGACGACATTGAAGTCAATGGGAAGGAATGACAGCTTGCTTCTGCTGACACTGTCGAGCCCTGACTGCTGGAGAGGGGGTGCGTGCCAGTTGGATATGAAGTGGTTGCTGCATCAGGCTATAACACTAAATGAGTGGCACAGTTTTCCCACGCCAGACGCTCCATGTGTTGACGCAGGGCTGTCGTGCCAACATTAGGACCCTGGCTGCGCCTCACCATCTGCCTACATATCCTGCATACCAACACGCTAAAGTCCTCCAGTGACTTGGTGAAAAATTCCCACACTGCTGGGTATGGCATGATCCCTCCACCACTGCCGCTGCTTTGATGAACCCATGCACTGATTTCACCCTGCTGTCTCACGGGCACGCTTCCACCCTGCTGTCTCATGGGCACGCTGTCATCCTTGTCCCCTGATGATGACAATGCTCCCTATTCACCCGTCTCCCACTTGTGATCGGCTACATCATCATCTACATCTGTTTGGTTGTCACTTGTATCATCCCCATCTGTCTCTTGCGCATGTCCCTCTCGCAACATGTGCTCCCACTCGACTGTCATCATTGGTAGTTGCACACCTAGAGGAGTCTGCAATTATCCTCTCCTCCAAGTCTGTGCTAGCCTGTAAACGCTGACTTTCCTCACAAAGCTCGTTCTTGCTGAAAAGCGGAGCAGAGCTGGTGGCATGCATTGGCTGGCAGAAGGAGCAGCAAAAACAAGAGGACAGGTGAGGGCACAGGGGCAGTTCTTGGGCCATGACAACTAAGCATGGTGTCAGAGGAACCCACCAATTCCTGGATGTGTCTATCTGTTGTCATTTGAGATGATGCTGATGAATGAGTCAACCATTCCAGTATACCTGGATTGTTGGTCAAAACACGACCACTGGATTACAGTGGCCTGTTGCTGTGTCTGCTTCTACCACCACCCCTTCTTCTGCTGTTACTTGTGTTGGCTTTTTGCCACTGCCCGTTCCTTTGGAGGGCCCAGGCAACTGTCAGTTGGCCATAGTGTACAGTAACTGCATCAGTAATGTAACAGATTAACTAAGAATGTGGCAGCAGTGCAACAAAATGTACACTGCAATATATTAAACCTACCTTTAATACTGAGGCACAGTAATTCTATGTAAAAACTAACAGATTAATGGGGATTGTGGCACCAGTTCAACAAGATGCACATGGCGATATATTAGACTGCCCTTTAATACTAAGGCACAGTAAATCTATGTATAAACAAACAAATTAATAGGGATTGTGGCAGCAGTTCCACAAGATGCACACAATGATATATTAGACCGCCCTTTAATACTGAGGCACAGTAATTCTATGTATAAACTAGCAAATTAATAGGGATTATGGCAGCAGATCAACAAGATGTACATGGCAATATATTAGACTGCCTTTTAATACTGAGATTTAGTAATTCTATGTATAAACTAACAGATTAACAGGGATTCTGGCTACAGTTCAACAAAATGCACATGGCGATATATCAGACTGCCCTTTAATACTGAGGCATAGTAATTCTATGCATAAACTAACAGATTAACGGGGATTGTGGCAGCAGTTCAACATGATGTACATGGCAATATATTAGACCGCCCTTAAATACTGAGGCACAATAATTCTATGTATAAATTTACAGATTAACGGGGATTGTGGCATCAGTTCAGCATGATGCACACGGCGATTGCACTCAACCTGTACTATCCCTGCAGTCTCTCTGGGATGAAGCTTTTATAGGGCTGCAACATCACAGGGGATGGATCTGCTGATTGGCTGGCTGCATGGCATTATGGGTCATATCGCATTCCCAGGTTTCTCACTTTTACTTGTAACACATGCAGCAGCCATTTTAGAAAAAAACTATTCGTTACCACGAACAGTGGGGGTATTCGGATTCGTGGCAAATCGAATTTTTCCTAATTCGGATTGAATTCCACTTGGATGCTTCGATTCGCTCAACACTAATATTAATTATTCCAGCTTTCCTATTTCAGTAACAATCACACTGTATACACAGAAACTTCTGCAAGTGTTGCAAGCATCTGAATGGGATTGCACATACTGCAGAAACAACCCCATTTAGATACATCAGGGATGCTCAATTGCGGCCCTCCAGCTGTTGTAAAACTACAAGTCCCATCATGCCATTCTGTAGGTTGATAGCTGTAGACTGTCCGGGAATGAGGGGAGTTGTAGTTTTGCAACAGCTGGAGGGCCGCAGGTTAAGCATGCCTGAGATACATGATTCGGACAATTTCTATAACATTTCCTAATGCTTTTACTTCCCATAGGTTTCACTCATGCTTTGTCTCAAAAACATTGCAAAAACAAAAAACCTGCATCAAAACAGTGTAAACTGCAATTGACAATGGTTTACACCTTGTTAACTAGCTTTTAACTAATTAACTAAAAACACGTTATTAGGATAAAAATATTTATATTTTTGTATCTTTTGTGAAATTTTATTTTCATTGAGAGGCTAAATATGTCAACTGTGAGCTCCACCTGTCTCACACACAAGCTGAAAGAACAGTGTAAGCAAACCTGCAATTTGGCTGTCAGTCAATGTCTGGTTTGCAAAATACTATATTTGTAATAATTGACGGTTTCTTCCTAGAAAAACCAACAAAGGGTGTTAAGGAAGCAATCAATTTCCCTCACCTCTCTATGTGTCCAAGTAAAGTATAATGTGCGGGAAGCGTGTGCGTATTCTGAGCTGGGAAATAACTGCTGTGATGAAAGATAGTGCACAGGTTGGCATGAACTACCGGTATGTCTGATTGTGTCAGTGGGATTTTCTAAACCACATATACAATAGAAATACGGCAAGCATTTATGTGTATATTTAACCCTCGGCCCATAGAATTATTTATCGCTCTGTAAGAAAAACTCTCATGTAAATCCTATGTTATATATTACTTCATTCATCAAAATGTCAAAACGCCACTATGGAAGGGTGACTTCAAAACAGCAGATTTTGTTGCAGAAGTTTTCAGCAACTAAAAATCAGGTCTGTTCATACAAATGGGCCTTACTTAAATAACCCCATATGTCATCAGAGAAGGACCTATTGTTTAAATCAAGTTTTTACGTTAAGCATATTTATAAATAATTTTGGTGGTTATTTTTAATTCTACATGTTTCTAATTTTTTTAAAAATCCTAAAATCCTGCAGTTTTTGCATTGGCCACTAAACCTAATAATAAGTGTTACTTCTTGGTCTGCTTAGATCACTTTTCAGCAGTCATTTCATTATTATTACAGGCAGGATTATAATGATAGATAGATAGATTCAGAATTCAGAATGCTGCCTCTTCTTTCTGCTGATAGACACATAGATAGATAGATAGATAGATAGATAGATAGATAGATAGATAGATAGATAGATAGATAGATAGATAGATAGATAGATAGATACACACAGGATCTCGACACCATACCATCATTCACAATATGTGATATCACAGCTTATCAGTTTCCTCCTGACCTCTGCACAGGTCATACAGCATGCCTAGAAAACTTTCCTATAGAAGTCTATAGCCTATGGTGCTGTAAAACATATCTCTACACTCTGTTAACAACAGCTCAGCCAAGGTGGCAGCCCCCATAATCATGTTCAAGAAAAGTAATTTAAAAATCTAAAACTCAAAAGAGAGAAAAAAAAAGAGAAAATAATATATATATGTCACTATCTGGTGTTAACAGGCAGAAAAAAAATATAGGTAATACATTTCAGTAACACGTGTCCTACCTCCTCTAAGGGCATTGTCTAAGTGAACCCCTCGTTCTTCACAGTACCCCTGATGGTGGGGATAGACTTTCCCAAGGGGAACACCAGGTGGCTACTTCTTGAGGAGGATAGGCACACAAGGCAGCTGGTCCAGACAGACCAGGAGGTATCTGAGAAAGGTACCAGAGGTGCAGGCATTGTCGGCAGACTGAGTCGTAACCAGGAGGAACAGTGCAGGACCAAAAGATGAGGCAGAGGTGAAGTAGGACAGGCAAAAGGTCAGGGCAGGCGGCACAGGTACAGGTGAGGCAATCCGAGTCGGCAACAGTAGAGTCAAGACAAGCAGGCAGGGATCTAACAGGTAGCAGAGTCCAGGAATACAGGTACGAGTCAGGAACACAGGAACACAAGCAGAAATCAGGAACCTTAGCAGGACACAAGGACCTTGATGCTGAGGCATGTGGGAAGGGGGCTGAGCCATTTATATATGCGCAGGAGGGCTAGGATTGGTCAGCGAGGTCACATGACCTAACCAATAAAGCCCAGGATATGACACGCACCGGCCCTTAAGGAAGTGCTGCAGGAAAGAAGCTGCAGCATGCTGTGGTCAGGGCTGAGAGGAAACTGTGGAGCAGATCCCAGAACAACAGTACCTACACAAACAGAGCCCAGGACTGTAGCGGTGAATGGGAAGCACCGGCTGCAGATCACCGCTGAACACGGCGCCCGGGACCGTGGAGGTAATCAGGGGAACAGCAGCGCACAGTAGCCGCTGTTACACTCCCAAATGCCAAGGTACCCATATAAAGTTGTATTCGCAAACATTTTAATATATTTTCATAGTGTTTTTCACAGTTGTTTAGTTTAAATAATTTTGTGGTGATTTGTTACTTTAGATATTGTACAGTCTAAAGAGTTTTGTTTTTGTGCCATTTCAGTTTTCTGCATTTTTGGTGTAGCTTTTTTTTTTTTTAAACGCAGCGTGCTGTAGATGTGACTTCTCTATAGGACTCTTAAAGACACGTGTAGAAAATCACCATCAAAACACGTCAAATAAAGTCATTAAAATGCTTGAAATGCATAGCTTTTTTTCTTGCTTTTTTTTAAAAGTGTTTATGAAGAAGCCCTCTTGTACAGACCTCTTCATTTATAAGGAATGTGACTTTATATACATTTACAAATTTATGAAGTGGAATTTGACTTCCAGCATAAAATAAAAGCTATAGCTGCGCTGAATCATATGCGAAATACAGTATATTATATTTGCAATGAAACTACTATGGTAGAAAACGTAATGATCCATATAACATCAGTGTGAAATCCTGCTCTAGTTTACAATAAGGCAAGATGTATTTAATGTGGATACAACTTATTTTAGATATAATATACAATACATATAATATACAAATCACGTTGTACAATGTATTTCTTATGGATATTTTGATGTTTGACAGTCACATGAGATTTGCATGCACATTCACACTCAATGGGGCTGAAACAATCTAAGGCAGAATTCCAGCTCACATGCCATGTGCCACATTCATTAGACATCTTAAACACGTTCTGAGCTCCACTCGATGGACATGGTTCAGTAGGAAAGAAGGCATTGCAGTGAAAAGAGATGTGGTTTAAGATATGACAATGTGTGCCCAAATTTTGGCATTAAATTTTATGCAAAGTTAATCAACCAATAGATGGTGTGAAGTTAGACAAAAGCATCTTAGGCTTTATTCACACATCCGTTTCCGTGATGAGGCCCCTAAAAGCAGTCAGTGTATCATCTGTGACAATGTACGTGAAGGGTCCATATTTGGTCCACGTTTGATTTTTGCCTTCCATGTGTCATCCGCTTACCATGTGCACTGCTAGGCTAAAAAGAGGATTTCCAGAGCCTATACTACCAATGCTCTATAAAAAACAATGAGAGAACACTGATTCCATCCGTGCCATCCGTCAGTGGCTTTTAGTGTTGATCACGAATATTCGAATTTTGCATTTTTATCGCAAATATAGGTACTTTGAAAATTCGCGAATATTTTCGAATATAGTGATATATATTCGTAATTTCGAATATTCGATTTTTTTTTTAATCAGTACACATGATCCCTCCCTGCTTCTAGCTTGTGGGCCAATGAGAAGGCTGCAGTATATTTGACTTTAGGAGTAGTGTTGTTTGCGAATTTTTATTGCGATTTTTTTCAACTTACAACTATTAGACAAAGAAGATTATAGCACTATATTAGCTAAATTGCTCTATATTCGTTTTTTTTTTTTCGAATATTTGCTATATTGCTATAACTTCGTTTTTTCGAATATTACGAATATTCGAAAAAACGAAGTTATAGCAATATAGCAAATATTCGAGAAAAAAAAACGAATATAGAGCAATTTAGCTAATATAGTGCTATAATCTTCTTTGTCTAATAGTTGTAATTTTTTTCTCATCTGAAGTTCAGATTGGAAAAAAATTACAACTATAAAAAAAAAAGATTATAGCACTATATTAGCTAAATTGCTCTAAATTCATTTTTTTTCTAATATTCACTATATTGCTATATATTCTTGTTTTAGAATATTACAAATATTCGAAAAAAACAAAGTTATAGCAATATAGCAAATATTCGAGAAAAAAACGAATATAGAGCAATTTAGCTAATATAGTGCTATAATCTTTGTCTAATAGTTGTAAGTTGAAAAAAATTGCAATGAAAATTCGAAAATTCACAAACACTAAAATTCGCATATTACACGATCATTACCTTGCCGATTTTTCGAGTAAAAAAAATCGTAGAATATAATGAATATTCGAATTTGCGAATATTCTACAAAATATTTGCAAAATATCGCGAATTCGAATATGACCCCTGTGCTCATCACTAGTGGCTTTCACAGATCCACATACTTCAAATGGTTATGTCTTGCAGTCAGTTGAAATGTTACCTCAGTGAGAGCAGCATAGTGCAGGGTTACCTTTAAAATCAATGGATACGTGTGCTGTCCATGGAGAAATCGTGTCGCAGTAACAAATGAAAGTGGTTCCGTCTTACATTAATTATAGCTCACTGCTATGAAGAACACAGCGAGCACACATCCATGATTCACTGATGTGTGAAGAAGCCCAAACAATGCAACAAATCTATCATCCAATGTGAGTTCTTGTGATAAATTTGGCACATGCTTAAACTTAGACCAAGTTTACCCTGTCTCAATATTAGACAGGACTATGAAAATTTGCCCTAATGTATTCTTATGGGCTGGTGCTGAAGACTTACTATTCACACTGCAAAATCTGTGTATAGCTCCAGTCTTAGCCCTAAGGCATATTTGAAGTTATTACTGACTGCTTGATTTTTGTTTAAAAAAAATGGGATTATTAATAAAACGAATTTTTGACATGCCTAGTCTGTGTGTTAGGGTTTGTACTATTTATTTTACGCACTTATATAGCACTGCTGTATTCTACAGCGCTTTACAGAAATTAGCATCAGGCTGTCCCCAATGGAGCTCACAATCTAAGTTCCCTATCAGTATGTCTTTGGAGTGTGAGAGGAAACCGAAGTACCTGGAGGAAACCGGAGTACCCCCACGCAAACACGGGGAGAACATACAAACTCCAGATGTTTCTCTTGGTCAGATTTGTACCTAGGACACCAGCGCTGCAAGGCACCAGTGCTAACCACTGAACCAATGATAATCTAAGTTTAATTCACCAGAATCATAGGGTGTTCACTTGTTACGTACATACTACATAGTGCGAAACAGTTAAAGGAGTTGTGCAGTGTTACAATATTGATGACCTATCCTCAAGCTAGGTCTTCAAAATCAGATAGGCATGGGTCTGACTCCCGACACCCCCAACAATCAGCTGTTTGAAGGGGTAGGGGTGCTTGTCTGAGTGCTGCTCCCACTTCATAATTAACTGCTCATCGTCTTGCTTGTAGAGGCGGCACAGTGTAATTGCAACTGCTCATCCCAATTGATGGCCTGAGGATAAGTCATCAATATTGTGATACACTCATCTGTGAAAGTCAATTACACTTGTACAGATCTATTTCTGACTATGATGTTGACATGGTCAAACAATCCCTGACTTAGGCTTTGGACTTCTTATAATCTCCTACAGTTCTGAAGAATTATATCATACTTTCCTAACGTCAGTTATTCCGCAGTCAAGGGGTTAAGAAGAAGCTAGTCACCTTGCACTTGACAGAACAGAGATGCCTTTGTGTTTCCAAACAAGACTTGGTTCTTGGCCAGAGAGACCTCTGAGAGATGAGAGGGGGCTGAGCAATTTTGCCTGGACACTCATTCAGCACAGCAGACCCGCAGCGTCCCTGGGACTTAATGGATTCAATGACATCCAAGTGTGTGTTAAGAAAGAAGGTGAGTGCCACTGGCTCCACTTTCTTGAGTGGGCTGACTGAGGGAGCTCTCATTTCAACAAGTGCTGGGAAGTGGTGACAGGTCCTTGCACGGTGGGAATGTGTGACCTCTTGTGTTGCAGCATGTAGACTGGACAAAACATGGATTTCAGATTCCTGTGGTTTCTGGACATTGTCTGTCAGGTCTTTTACTGTAAAGGTGGTGATAACAAGTTAAAGAACAGGGCAGATCAAACAAGATACCCCAATGCTGTATACGTGTGTATTCTTCTATCTACACTTCATGGTACTAGGTACCATTTATGAATGGTGTACAGTGCAATGTACTCGCAAAAGAAAAGAAAAAAATTAGCAAAGTAGAAATTAATGTGTAATGTATTTAAATGTCAATGCTCTCATCTAGGGCCATTTGTGTCACTGACAATGGTCTTTATTTATGCATGGTGTATATTTATTAGCCATTAAGTCATGATAAAAATCAGTTGGATTGAAGTTTATTTGCAGGATACAAAGCCAAATCTGGCGTCTGAATGGCCGACAATGCCTTTGTATCATAGGGATAAGCCATTGTTCTACGGTATGCTGCTTAGTTGACCAAGAGAAAATGCCTACATAAAATGGAGTTATAGAAGATAAATAACTATTTGCTTCAATGCTGTTTCCCTGGAAGTTCTAATCTGCTTTCTTGGTGCTCAGTTTATACAAGCCGTTAGGGTAGGTTCACATTGAGTTTTTGGAGGAGGTTTAAAAGCAGATTTTCCTGCAGGTTTTTCAGTCAAAACAAAAAATGGATCCAGCAGGAAGAAGAAGCATAAATCCTCCCCGTATATTTCCAATTCCTTTCATGTCCACTTCTGGCTGAAAAAAACGACAGGAAAATCTGCAGAGGGACGCTATAAAAAACTGAAGCTAAGTAATGGAAGCAGCAGTCACTTCTGCATATTAGAAAACAGGGGACTTCATGGTCTCCATCACTGCACCATAATTGTTTACATACTTCCATGTCCTACAGTACCTGTTACAGGGTGTCAGGAGCACAACTTATGGAGACAATTTATGAGTAAGTCATAATGCTTTTAATAAGTATATGTCAAGTATATTTGTAAAGTGGCCAAACCCTGTAAAACGACCCTTCGGTTTCACAATAAAAATTGAATGCATAATGCAAACTTAAAATGGTGTCCTACTTTGTAATCTTTCTGGAGCATTTCCTCCGATTCCCAGACTACACTACATTTCTGTAAAAAATGACCACCATGTTCTCTATTAGCGTTGGACGCGAATATTCAAATTGCGAATATTAATCGCAAATATCAGCACTTTGAGAATTCGCAAATATTTAGAATATAGTGATATATATTCGTAATTTCGAATATTCTAGATTTTGTTTTATCAGTAACCTCCCTTCTTGCTTGCGGGCCAATGAGAAGGCAGCAATGTCTTTGTCTGCGCTTAGCAACATCCCTAGCAACCAATAGAAAAGTTGCCTACCCCTTACTATATAAGAACCTTCCCAGCAGCCATTTTCTGCAGTTTTTTAAAGTTCTGAGAGAGACAGAAGCGTCATTGCTGTGCTCTATGCTTTACTGTGTCATTACATTAGATAGTTAGTTTATATATATAATACAGATAGTTAGTGGGAGATAGTCAGTGTAGGTTATATCCTGATATAGTGTAGATGTTGCAGTGCATTGTGTTAGGTAGTGTGATAGGTTCTGCTGTCCAATCCATACATTCATGCAGACCTGCTAAAATGTGGTGTCACGTATTGCGCCAAAATATTCGCATCATTGGTGCCGATTAGCTTAATCGCGAATATATTGGAGCACTCTAACTGCATATAAAGCCATTTTAATGTTCTTCTGTGCCAACCATATTCTCCAGTCTTCTAGCAGCTTGAAAAATGTAGCAAGAGTGACCCACGCCTGTATTGCACACACATTACACGAATATAACATTGTCGATTTTTCGTAATCAAGAAATAATCTCGAATTTGCGAATATATGACAAATATTCCGCCAAATATTCGTGAAATATCGCAAATTAGAATATAGCCCCTGCCGCTCATCACTATTCTCTTCTACTTTATGCACGCTGTGCTTTAGTAGTCTCCTGTCTGCTCTTGGGCGGCCAAGCTTAGATTAGGGAAGGAAAGCACAAGATATTTTAAAGGGGTTGTCCTCTGTCCACAGGATAGGGAATTAGTGTCTGATCAGCAGAGGTCGTGTATGCGTGCTGCCAATCGTCCTAACTGTACGGGTATGCCGAAGATAGCTGGGCACTTGTACTGGACTATCTTTAGCAGACCCACAATGTAAAATGCAGCAGCAGCATGCATGTGTGACCACCACTTCATTCAGATGGGAGACACTGGTTCTCCATTCTTGTGATTGGTGGCGACTGAGCAGTTGGACGCCGCTAATCAGTCACTTATCCCCTATCCTGTGGATAGGGATAATAATTCTTTATAATGGGACAACCCCTTTAACTATGCACTATGCATTTATTGTAAAATTTTTGGTGTAAACTAGAGGACCTTGGTCTTGAAAATAAAAGTTGTATATGGTTATATTCAATGTCATAGCATTAGTAAAGTGAAGAAATTGTGCACACAATGTTACGTAGGTAGCAATAAAATGATCTTGTATTATGTTAATCTGCAAAAATGTGTTTTTTTTCTCTGGTATGCTTGCTATTTACATATCTGTAGCGCACCAAATTATCGCAAGTTACATATACATAGTTTACGTTAAAGATTTACTTTACTTTCTGATTCTATAATATTTTGGCACTCACAATCAGCTAAGCAGTTTGCATACCACCACCGCCACCAATCACCTGTGTAACCCTGATGTCTGTACTAGGCCTCGTTAGCAGACAGCACACGTATCCATTGATTTTAATGTGTTAGTTCACACATCAGTGGTTTTCGAAAAATTACAGAAACATACACTTCTTTGGTCCATGATGGGGACCAAACACGCCCATTGAAGTCTATGGGCCTGTGAAAAATCACTGACCGTGTTTGGTCCTTTTTTCATTGACCACTGGTAGGAGATGATCTGGAAATAAATTTTTCACTATGCAGTGTACGTTGAATACAGATGACATACAGAGGGCAAAAAAGGATACACAGACCAAACACGGATTCTTCACAGATTCATAGAAGAATCAGATTTTCCACGGATGTCAAATGGACACGGAAATGTTAACAAGACCTTATAGTCACTGCCACCTTTTATATCTCAAACTAAAGTCTCATCATTTTAGATGATTTTCTATTGTTTATATTGTGTCAGTTCCGCACATCTAGATTGTAAGCTCTATTAACAACTTATATCTTATTAACAACAACTTATCCCCTATCCACAGTATAGGGGACAAGTGTCTGATTGTCGAGGGTCTGCCCATTGAGGCTCCGCCCATGACTAGAATGGGGGCCCATGTTCCCACATTTGAATGAAGAGGGAGACACATGTATGTCCACCACTCCATTCAACTCTATGGGATTGCCAGAGATAGCCGAGCACTTGTACTCTATCTAGCTATTTCTGGCTGCCCCATGGAGTTAAGTGGAGCATGGATGTCTGTCACCCCATTGAAAAAAAGGAACACAGGCCCAATTCTACTGATTAATGGGGGCCACACTGATCCAGCACTTATCCCCTACTCTGTGGATAGGGGATAGGTTGTTGTCATGGGACAACCCCTTTAACTAAACGCCAAAGATATTGTCTGAGATGAGTAAAAGACTTCACTTTTTTTTTTCCAGAAACAGCGCCACCCCTGTCCAGGGGCTGTCTCTAGTATTGCAACTAATGTCCATTAGTTTGAATAGAGCTAAGATGTAATGCCATACAAAACCTGTGGACAAGAGTGTCACTGTTACTGGGACAAAAAAAGACCCTTATGTAGCAAACCTCTTTATATAAAAATTCATTCTTAGCCAATAGAATTTAAATAAATATAATATATATATATATATATATATATATATATATATATATATATATATAAAATATAAAAAATAATTATGTATTAATAAAATATGACCTGGATCCCTTTTTATTTGGCTTCATGTTATGGTTTATCCGGCATTCTGTTCTCTGTGTATAATGTATTCATCACCAGGTAAAACAGAAGAAGCATACGTTTGATTTCCTTATCTTTTTATGTTGTGCGTAATCCATGCAAAAAAAAAACCTGAGATCTGAGGTTGGTAGGTGACTTGTTGATGTACATAAGACTGAAGTGTTGTGGAAGTGTGTGTAATCTGGTTTCTATTCTATAGGAGTTACCTGATGACTTCCAGACTGGCTGGCACCACTGGCCATCTCTGTAGGCTATAGTGCTGTCAATTTAAGCTGTGGGACAGGTGTAAATCTGTCCTAACATTCCACCCTTCCAGCACTCCTCACCTGAAGCAATCTCATTTATTACACAGAAAGCAAATAGCCAACACAATTGCCCTGCCTCACAAAACACACCGAGCAGTTAAACATCTTTGGCTCTGAATTTAGTGGCCTTAAAGAAAAAGCTGTCAGCTGTTTGTTAAAGAAAAGCAAACAGAGGCAACTCCACTTGACAAAAAATCCATTTATTTGATGTCTAAATGTTTTTTTCACCACTGCACTTCCAACTGATCTCATAGAGTGTGTGTGTTCATGAGTGGAGCCAAAGCAGCAAGCTCGGAGAAAGTCAGAGCCATCCAAAATCCCTAGATTAGAGTGTATTTTGTGTTGGTTTTTGCTTTTCTTTGATGTGATTTCAATTATAAAAGGTCATCAAAATAACAAGACACGGGTACAGTAAAGTGTGTGCCTACATGTACCTCCCAGCACGGCGCTAAAGTATACATATGATGATGAAATAATAAATGTGCCAAATCTTCCTTCTAGCAGAATATACAATTATCGATGCACTGAGCAATAGTGGTCCTCATTCATATAAACTGATCAGCCATAACATCTAAGAATGTGAAGTTGCCCCTCATATTAAAAAAACTGCTCTGGCCCATCGAGGCATTTACTCCAAAGGACCTCTGAGGGGGTCCTGTATTGCCTGGCTGACAACAAAACATTTTCAGGCCAAATCAACCGCTTGACCTCTTTATCAGTTTCCTCAAAACATTTTAATCTCCATGCAGTACCCCAGACCTGAGGATACTGCAATTGGAAATAGTTATATATTATTTTGTTATGTATTTTTGTATGTTTGGCCATAACTACCAGTTAGGGATGTGGATAGCAATGGTTGTCAGGATCTGGGCTAACCACCCTGTTCCTCCCATCTTGATAGGAGTGGGATGGTCCTGCTTCCTGCCAAGAGGGGGAGTTCCTTTCCAGACAGAGAAGGGAAGGGAAGCACACTGCTGAGCTCTTGCCTCTAAGAGGGATTCTCCAGAGAGATAACTCAAATAAATCCTTGAGAAGACAGACAGCAGAGTGACCCGCATTAACCCCTTAGGGACCGGGCTCATTTTCACCTTAAGGACCAGGAATTTTTTTGCAAATCTGACCAGTGTCACTTTATGTGGTGATAACTTTAAAACGCTTTGACTTATCCAGGCCATTCTGAGAAAGTTTTTTCGTCACATATTGTACTTCAGGACACTGGCAAAATGGAGTCAAAAAAATTCATTTTTATTTATAAAAAAATACCAAATTTACAAAAAATCTGGAAAAATTAGCAAATTTCCAAGTTTCAATTTCTCTACTTCTATAATACATAGTAATACCTACAAAAATAGTTATTACTTTACATTCCCCATATGTCTACTTAATGTTTGGATCATTTTGGGAATGACATTTTATTTTTTGGGGATGTTACAGGCTTAGAAGTTTAGAAGCAAATCTTGAAAGTTTGCAGAAATTTTCAAAAACCCACTTTTTAAGGACCAGTTCAGGTCTGAAGTCACTTTGTGAGGCTTACATATTAGAAACCACCCAAAAATGACCCCATTCTAGAAACTACACCCCTTTAAGGTATTCAAAACTGATTTTACAAACTTTGTTAATCCTTTAGGTGTTCCACAAGAATTAATGGGAAATAGAGATAAAATTTCAAAATTTCACTTTTTTGGCAGAATTTCCATTTTAATAATTTTTAAACTCCCAAAAAAGTAACCCCATTTTAGAAACTACGGGATAGGGTGGCAGTTTTGTTGGTACTATTTTAGGGTACATATGATTTTTGGTTGCTCTATATTACACTTTTTGTGAGGCAAGGTAACAAGAAATAGCTGTTTTGGCACAGTTTTTATTTTTTGTTATTTACAACATTCATCTGACAGGTTAGATCATGTGGTATTTCTATAGAGCAGGTTGTCACGGACGCGACAATACCAAATATGACAACTTTTTTGGTTGTTTGTTTCAGTTTTACAAAATTTTACAACAAAGCATATTTTTTTTTTTATAATTCTTTACTGTCTCCACATTCTAAAAGCCATAGTTTTATTTATTTTTTGGGCGACTGTCTTGTGTAGGGGCTCATTTCTTTCGGGATGACATGACGGTTTGATTGGCACTATTTTGGGGTGCGTATGACTTTTTGATCGCTTGCTATTACACTTTTTGTGATGTAAGGTGACGCGGACGCAGTGATACCCAATATGTCTATTTATGTAAGTTTTACACAATAATATCATTTTTGAAACAAAAAAAATCATGTTTTAGTGTCTCCATATTCTGAGAGCCATAGTTTTTTCAGTTTTTGGTCGATTATCTTAGGTAGGGTCTCATTTTTTTTGCGGGATGAGATGACGGTTTGATTGGCACTATTTTGGGGTGCGTATGATTTTTTAATCGCTTGCTATTACACCTTTTGTGATGGCTTGTTTTACACCTTTTTTTTTATGGTGTTCACCTGATGGGTTAGGTCATGTGATATTTTTATAGAGCATGTTATTACGGACGAGGCGATACCTAATATGTATACTTTTTTAAATTTACTTAAGTTTTACACAATAACAGCTTTTTTAAAACAAAAAAAATGATGTTTTAGTGTCTCCATATTCTGAGACATATTTTATTTTTATTTTTTTGGGTGATTGTCTTAAGTAGGGGCTCATTTTTTGCGGGATGAAGTGACGGTTAGGATGGTACTATTTTGGTGGGCATACGCCTTTTTGATCGCTTGCTGTTGTACTTTTAGTGATGTAAGGTGACAAAAAAATTGTTTATTTAGCACAGTTTTTATTTTAAATTTTTTACAATGTTCATCTGAGGGGTTAGTTCATGTGATATGTTTATAGAGCCGGTCGATACGGATGTGGCGATACCTAATATGTTTTTTTACTTTATTTGGGGGAAATGAATTATTTTTTTTTTTTTTACTTGAAACTTTTAATTTTATGGGGGGAAAACTTTATTTTTTAAACTTTTTTTTCACTTAATTTTTTGTCCCAGTTTGGGACTTCAACTTTTGGGGGTCTGATCCCCTTTACAATGCATTCCAATACTTCTGTATTGGAATGCATTGGCTGTATGAGTAATACAGTGTGTATTACTCATACAGCTTCCTGCCTGTGAAATCCAGGGGGCTGGATCTCACAGGCTCTTCACCGGAAGGCAGCGCCGATGCCTAACGAAGGCATCGCGCTGCCTTCCATGCCATCGGGTCCCCATTACAGCCGCACAGGGACCCGATGGCACCGTTGACTGCCCGCCGCAACTCCCGTAAACGCCGCAAACCGCAGGTCTGAATTGACCCCCCCCGCGCATTGTCCCAGGGTGCCTGCTCAATGATCGGAAATACACAGGATGTACAGGTACGCCCTGTGTCCTTAAGAGGTTAAAAGACACTGCTGTGAGGTGAGGGACTATGGATAAGACATCTAACACCCGAACTACTAGTACAATACAAGTGCTAATTTGTAGCCACCAACCTGCCTCTATAATCCCTACTGGTGCTAAAAAATTGCACTTGGAAATTGTTGCTATTGAATGTACCTAAAGTTACACTTTGAACTCAGTAAAAAAGACTTTATATTTACTTCTGGCCTCATTCTTCAAAACAATCCCCAGTAGAAAAGCACGTGCTGTCAATCGTAGTGCAGTCAGTTCTTACTGGTGGTCGCATTTGTGTGTTATCCCCTCCCCTCTGGTCCCCAGCTCATATGATCGACACTCTAACTCAGTGGTGGTGAATAGTGTTGATCGTGAATATTCTAATCGCAAATTTTTATCGCGAATATCGGCACTTCGAGAATTCACGAAGATGTAGAATACACTGCGTGCAGAATTATTAGGCAAATGAGTATTTTGACCACATCATCCTCTTTATGCATGTTGTCTTACTCCAAGCTGTATAGGCTCGAAAGCCTACTACCAATTAAGCATATTAGGTGATGTGCATCTCTGTAATGAGAAGGGGTGTGGTCTAATGACATCAACACCCTATATTAGGTGTGCATAATTATTAGGCAACTTCCTTTCCTTTGGCAAAATGGGTCAAAAGAAGGACTTGACAGGCTCAGAAAAGTCAAAAATAGTGAGATATCTTGCAGAGGGATGCAGCACTCCTAAAATTGCAAAGCTTCTGAAGCGTGATCATCGAACAATCAAGCGTTTCATTCAAAATAGTCAACAGGGTCGCAAGAAGCGTGTGGAAAAAAAAAGGCGCAAAATAACTGCCCATGAACTGAGAAAAGTCAAGCGTGCAGCTGCCAAGATGCCACTTGCCACCAGTTTGGCCATATTTCAGAGCTGCAACATCACTGGAGTGCCCAAAAGCACAAGGTGTGCAATACTCAGAGACATGGCCAAGGTAAGAAAGGCTGAAAGACGACCACCACTGAACAAGACACACAAGCTGAAACGTCAAGACTGGGCCAAGAAATATCTCAAGACTGATTTTTCTAAGGTTTTATGGACTGATGAAATGAGAGTGAGTCTTGATGGGCCAGATGGATGGGCCCGTGGCTGGATTGGTAAAGGGCAGAGAGCTCCAGTCCGACTCAGACGCCAGCAAGGTGGAGGTGGAGTACTGGTTTGGGCTGGTATCATCAAAGATGAGCTTGTGGGGCCTTTTCGGGTTGAGGATGGAGTCAAGCTCAACTCCCAGTCCTACTGCCAGTTTCTGGAAGACACCTTCTTCAAGCAGTGGTACAGGAAGAAGTCTGCATCCTTCAAGAAAAACATGATTTTCATGCAGGACAATGCTCCATCACACGCGTCCAAGTACTCCACAGCGTGGCTGGCAAGAAAGGGTATAAAAGAAGAAAATCTAATGACATGGCCTCCTTGTTCACCTGATCTGAACCTCATTGAGAACCTGTGGTCCATCATCAAATGTGAGATTTACAAGGAGGGAAAACAGTACACCTCTCTGAACAGTGTCTGGGAGGCTGTGGTTGCTGCTGCACGCAATGTTGATGGTGAACAGATCAAAACACTGACAGAATCCATGGATGGCAGGCTTTTGAGTGTCCTTGCAAAAAAAGGTGGCTATATTGGTCACTGATTTGTTTTTGTTTTGTTTTTGAATGTCAGAAATGTATATTTGTGAATGTTGAGATGTTATATTGGTTTCACTGGTAAAAATAAATAATTGAAATGGGTATATATTTGTTTTTTGTTAAGTTGCCTAATAATTATGCACAGTAATAGTCACCTGCACACACAGATATCCCCCTAAAATAGCTAAAACTAAAAACAAACTAAAAACTACTTCCAAAAATATTCAGCTTTGATATTAATGAGTTTTTTGGGTTCATTGAGAACATGGTTGTTGTTCAATAATAAAATTAATCCTCAAAAATACAACTTGCCTAATAATTCTGCACTCCCTGTATAGTGCTATATATTCTTTTATTTTTATTTTTTTATTCTTTTTATTAAAAATATGGAACGCTTCACGAATTTGCGTGTCATCCTTGCGCAGGGGCCATGCTAATCTTCTCTGTATCATTCCAATTTTAGTATATGCGCTGCCGAAGCAAGCACAGTGCTATATATTCTTAATCGTGAATCTTCTAGATTCTTTTTTCATCAGTAACCTCCCTTCTTGCTGGTGGGCCAATGAGAAGGCTGCAATATCCTTGTCAGAGCTTAGCAACATCCCTAGCAACCAATAGGAAAGTTGCCTACCCCTTTACTATATAAGGAACTCCCCAGCAGCCATTCTCTGCTGTTTTTTTTGCAGTTCTGAGAGAGAGAGCAGTGACATTGCTGTGCTTTGTGCTTTCATCTGGATCCTATTCCTTATCCAATTACATTAGATACAGTGTTTCCCCGAAAATAAGACATACCCATAAAATAAGCCGTAGCAGGATTTCTAAGTATTTGTTTGCGCAATATAAGCCATACCCCGAAAATAAGACATAGCGATAGGCGTGGCTAAACGTACCGGCGCAGAGCGGTAAAGAAGATGGGCAGCACTTCTCATCTGCCCCATCGTGACAGCTGCTATCTTGGAGGTGACCGGAGAGGTGCAGGCAGCCCCATCAACAAGGTCGGCTCCCCCTGTCAGGTACCAGTCCTTTTGTGTGTGCTGCAAGCTGAGGCATAGAGGGAGACATAGAAAGTGAAAGTTAAAGTCTTCTCAGTGAAGTGAGGAGCAGGAAGTTCTGTTTTAGGTATTGTGTGTCCTCAGGGGGAAGAATAAAGTTGTGGCTGCCGTTTTACTGAGCACTGTGGGTCTCTCTCACCCCCCACAAATACCAGTAAATCTGCTGCTCCCCAACACTGATCAGCACAAGTCTGTGGGTCTCTCTCACCCCCCACAAACACCAGTAAAGCTGCTGCTCCCCAACACTGATCAGCAACAGTCTGTGGATCTCTCTCACCCCACACAAACACCAGGGGAGATTGTTGTACCATCCTTAATAAAAATAAGACATCCCATGAAAATAAGCCATAGTGTGTCTTCCTGAGGAAAAATAATTATAAGACAGTGTCTTATTTTCAGGGAAACACAGTAGTTAGTCAGCTCATATACGTATATATAATACAGATAGTGGGAGATAGTCAGTGTAGGTTAGATAGTGATAAATATGTGCATCATTAGTGCCGATTTGCACAATCTCGAAAAAAATGACTGGAGATCACGAATTCTAGAAATAGCAAATTTATTGCGAATATTATGTGAAAAATTTGTGAAATATTGCAAAAATGAATATTGCCTATACTGCTCATCACTAGTGGTGAACCTATGGCACGGGTGCCAGAGGCAGCACTCAGCTCCCTCTCTGTGGGCACCCGCACCCAGGAAAAAGTCTTTGGTTCACCATTATGCTTTAGACTTTTCTAGCCATTCATCAGCGCAGGGCGCACTATGAACGGACAGGCAGCACATTGAATGTAGGCAGTCTATTATAGCTAAATGATAAAGTACATGGACTGTAATATTGGACTGTAATATTCAGGTTAAATTGCTGTGCTTGCACTTTGCAATAAATAAGTGGGTTGTAGGGTTGCAGTTTGGACACTTAGTCTCTAAAATGTTTACCATCACTGCTCTAACTCTCCAAATGGCACAGTGTTTTATGTGTGGACAGGAAGTCAGTTTCTCTATTTATTCCTGTGGAAGCCTTGATGTCCGTCCCATAGGAATATATAGAGAAACTGACTTCCTGTCCACACATAAGACATTCCTGTCCTGTCCACACATAAGACATTTGAGTATTCGAATCGAGAATTTTAATCATGAATATTGCCACTTCGAGAATTCACAAATATTTAGAATATAGTGCTTTATATTCGTATTCGCGAATAGTGTTGAATATTCAAATCGTGAATTTTTCGTGAATATATTACAATGCCGATTTTCACAATCAAGTAAACAATGACTAGAGATCATAAATTCTCTAATTTGAGAATTTATGGTGACTATTCGGCCCAAAATTTGCGAAATATCGAATTCGAATATTGCCTATGCCGCTCATCACTAATAAAGATATGTCACTTTTGTGTAGAGAAAAAGTTGCAAACTGCACATCTGCAACTTTTACAACGGCACTTGCACAAATTTTTTTTGCACAAGTTCGATTTGTCCACCAGCCTATGATAAATCTGCTCCACTATGTGGCAGAGTTGGAGAGTTAGAGTGTCAGTTACATGACCCAGTTGAGTACCAGAGGGGAGTAGATGACCCACAACTACAGCAATCGGTAAAAAGATTACCTTCGCTACTATTTACCTTTCAGGGCCAGCCTGAGAATTAAAAAAAAATGTGGATGCGTTTCTGTAAAAATGTTATATGTATTATCCTGATGAAAGCTACTGCTATTGGGGAATAGCGTACTATGAGAAGGTGTACTTGGTATGCAACAATATTTAAGTATGTGGTACTTGTCAAAATAACATCCACATGTATACCAGACCCAGAAAAACATTTCCCAGAACATCGCACAGTCCCCACCTTCTTTCTATAGTATGTCTTAGAGCCATCTCTTCCTCAAGCACCTGCCACATTGGAGATGATCTGACCAAGGTGTCTAGCCATCATTATTTGGCCCTTGTCAAAGTCACTCTGATCTCTACTATTGCTCATTTTTCAGCTTCAAGAACTCCAAAATGCTAACTTGAAACAGCTGCAAAATAGGTCTTTTGGGACTTTTTGGACTTAATTTTGCAATGGTTTTGTGACTTATTGCATTTTTCACTTCAGTTTTGAAACATGGAGGGGAGAAAATGAGCGTGGTTAGGTATGTCAATTAGTTTCACTCCAGATTTGTCACTGCTAGGGATGAGCGAACCTGTAGAAGTTCGAGTTTGCCAGGTCAAAGTTTGGGTTCCGGACCTGAACTTGACCCCGAACTCCATTAAAGTTCCGAACTTCACTTTAATATTTTCCGTTATATCATGGTTATATCAGAAAATAATAGCATTCTTAAGACAGAATGCAAAACAATATGGCCATTTATGGATAAAAAAAAACCTCACCTCATCCACCTGATCGCGCTGCAGCAGCTTCTTCTATCTTCACTGAACAGGACCTGCCAAAAGACCTGCGATATGTGTGATGACGTCACCATGTGGCAGATCACGGTGATGTCATCAGGCGGCAAATCATAATGAGGTGGTTATTATGGGGGACTTCATCCCTGACGAAGGAACCCGTAGGTTCTGAAACGCGTTGGTTGGAAATTTGTCCCTTGGAGGCACCCAGAGCGAAGTTGTGACGTCACACGAAGAAGCTCCTGAACTCATCCCTGCAGGCTCCTCCACGTGTGCGCTAGCTACCGGCCGGGGCAGCGCGCTAGGTGAGAGTTAGAGCAAGAAGCGTCTCATCAGATCTATACAGCGCTTCCTGGAACAGCGGGATCACACCACATCATAAAAGACTATTCACCAGATACAGGTAGAGATTTTATAATTAGCGTCCTGTGTATATACATATAATAATCCTCACTCTCCCCTACCCTCTCTGTATGCCAGCGCCGGTATTATATACATATATATATATATAGCTATTAGCCACCTATTAAAGGTGAGAACAGGTTGGACACTCACCCCAATACTAGGCAGCGGCAAACAAGGTGATAACATCAGCCTCAGAGATATATCTAACGGCAGCGCAAGTGTCTCTGTTCACCATAAACTTAATATGTATAAATATATCAGGGGTCAGTACAGAGATCTCTCCCATCATCTATTTATCCCCAGGACTGTAACTGTGACGAGGGGACATCCTCTGCGTCTGGAGGGAAGAAGGTTTGTACACAAACATAGAAGAGGATTCTTTACGGTAAGAGCAGTGAGACTATGGAACTCTCTGCCTGAGGAGGTGGTGATGGTGAGTACAATAAAGGAATTCAAGAGGGGCCCGGATGTATTTCTGGAGCGTAATAATATTACAGGCTATAGCTACTAGAGAGGGGTCGTTGATCCAGGGAGTTAGTCTGATTGCCTGATTGGAGTCGGGAAGGAATTTTTTATTCCCCTAAAGTGGGGAAAATTGGCTTCTACCTCACAGGGTTTTTTTTTTGCCTTCCTCTGGATCAACTTGCAGGATGACAGGCCGAACTGGATGGACAAATGTCTTTTTTCGGCCTTATGTCATCACGCACATCGCAGGTCCTATGGTAGTTCCCGTTCAATGAAGATAGAAGAAGCTGCTGCAGCACGATCAAATGGATGAGGTGATTTGTTGTTTTTTTAACACCTAAGTGGCCATATTGTTTTGCATTCTGTCTTAAGAATACTATTATTTTTCTATACAACCATGTTATAATAGAAAATAATAAAATCACCCGAACACCAAATACGAACACGGACTTCAGTGAAAAAGTCAAGGTTCGGGTTGGGGTACCTGAACTCGCAAAGTTCAGTACAAACCAGAAGTTTGCAGTTCAGGTTCGCTCATCCCTAGTCACTGTGACTTTTTTTTTAAAAAGTTGCAAAAGAAGTAGGGGGGAGGGTGAAAAAAAGAGTAGTATTTCTAGAAAAAAGTTTAGGGGTTTGAAAATGAGATGTACCAAATTGAACAAACAATGGGGGTCATTTACAAATACTGCCGTTTGTTTCTTCTCTGCGCTGGCTGAGAAAGCTCCTAATTTATGACCAGGCTCAGGCCTCGAGATAAATTAAGTGCACTGACTGGAGTAGTTTTCACTCCTCTTTTATACCTCGAAACATGGTGAATGGTAAATTTGTCTGGGCCGAAGTCCTGGTCTTTGCCCTGCCCCCGCTACTATCTCGACACTCCCTCACTGCAAAAATGCAAACGGGGTTTTGAGACTTTTTTATGCCTAAAACAGGCGTAGCACATTACATAAATGATCCCCAATGTGCGCCAATGGAGACTCTAGCAAAACTGAACTGAATTCAAATATTCAAATATTAACAATATAATAAATTCCCCACTTACTTTTCACTTGCTGTCTTATATATTCCATCGACTGCCACTGTATTCAGATAATTTTTTAATTTTTTTGCATTTGTTTTATTAAAGAAAATGTACGCATTAAAGAGGACCTGTCACCACTGCTGGCATTCCTTGTGTTATAACAATTCTGGAGCATCTATTCTTATGACTCTATGTTTTGCCATTCCTCTGTTATTTCTGCTAGAAGTTATGAATGAATTGCTAGTACTCTGCAGTAAGGGTACAGAGGGGTGTTAACAAGTTGGGGGGGTGTACCTGCACAGTCTGAAAATGGCTGCACTGATTAGATAGTCAGACTGTGCAGGTACACACCCCCAACTTGTTACCACCCCTCTGTACCCTTACTGAAGGCTAATAGCAATTCATTCATAACTTCTAGTTGAAATAATAAATAATTGTTATTACATGGGGAACGCATGAAGCTATTAAAACAGGCATGTCAGGAGTGGTGAGAGGTCCTCCTTAAACAGTCAAAGTGCAATTACAAATCAGCATAGGTAATCAAATGTGCTCTGAATAGTTGAGAATAGTGAGTTTCCTAACTTCTTTCACATGCTTCAGCAAAGGTGATGGGTGGTAGACGGTTTCCATGGTAATTTATGTAATCATGCTAGTTATTCAATATTCATAATGCAGTGTACATAATCCATCCCTATTCCTTCTGACAATTAGAACCACTCTTTTCCCGCAAATGAAAAAAAAAAAAAAAACGGAATAAAAATCAAAATACCAACTGATTGCTTTGCAGCATCTATTCATTGACAACTCTATGATGTGCCATTCCTTTCTTATTCCTGTTAGAAGTTATGAATGAATTATCAGCAGTCTGCAATGAAGATCCAGCTGGGCTTTACTAGTTGGGGTTGGGTGGAGGGTATTTCCAATGTCGAGCAATTAAGTTGAAAACAACACATACATTGCACATACATTACATTTCTTTACAGATATGTGTAGACATACTCTAGGGTCTATTGAGATCTCAATATGAAATATTTTTTAACCCCTTCCCGACCTATGACGTACTACTACGTCATGGGAACCACTGAGTTCCCGCAATTTGCCGTAATAGCACAATGCGCACAATGCGCGCAATCACTTCAGGGGCCCGGCAGTAAGTGGTAGCCGGGCCCCTGCTGTATCCGCCGGCATCGTGTAAAAGCCGATGCTGGCAAATTAACCCCTTCTATGCCACGGTCCGCCCTGACCGCGACATAGAAGAGGTTTGTGTCAGGTGAACGATCGCATCGAGTCCCCGCACTGCTGTGGCTGGGACCCGATGCAACACAAGGCAGCCCGATGCCGTGCAGAGGCTGCCCAATGCCTTGCACGGCATCGGGAACTGCCTTCTATGGGTGCCGAGGAGATTCAGCCTAGGCAACCTGTTAGTGTATGACTCAATGTCATACACTAACAGGCAATGCATTACAATACAGATGTATTGTAATGCATTGCAGAGGGGATCAGACCCCCAAAAGTGAATGTCATAAATAAAGTAAAGGAAAATTAAGGAAAAAAGAAAGTGTTTTTAATAAAATTAATAAAGTAATAAAATTAATAAAGTAAAAAAGAAAAAAACACCCCTATCCCCTTATTTTATAATAAAAAACTGAAAAAAATAACAAAACCCACACATTCTAGGTATCGTGCCGCGTCCGTAATGACCGGCTCTATAAATATATCACATGATCCACCCTGTCCGATAAACAGCATAAAAAAAAAAAAATGTAACGGTGTATGCCCCCCAAAATGGTATCGATAAAACCGTCACTTCATCCCACAAAAAATAAGCCCCTACCTAAGACAATCGCTCCAAAAAAATATATATATAGCTCTCAGAACATGGAGACACTAAAACATCATTTTTTTTGTTTCAAAACTGCTATTATTGTGCTAAAGTGAAATACATTAAAAAAATATACATATTAGGTATCGCCACGTCTGTAACAACCTGCTCTATAAAAATATTACATGACCTAACTACTCAGGTGAACACCGTAAAAAAAAAAAAAAAAACGGTGTAAAAAAAATGCAATTTTTGTCACATTACATCACAAAAATTGCAACAGCAAGTGATCAAAAAGGCGTATGCCCCCCAAAATAGTACCAATCAGACCGTCACCTCATCCTGCAAAAAATGAGACCCTACCTAAGAGAATCGGTCAAAAAATAAAAAAAACTATTACTCTCAGACAATGGAGACACTAAAATATGATAATTTTTTGCTTCAAAACTGCTATTATTGTGCTAAAGTGAAAAAAATAAAAAAGTATACATATTAGGTATCGCCATGTCCGTATAAAACAGCTCTATAAAAATATCACATGACCTAACCACTCAGGTAAATACCGTAAAAAATAAAAAAAAATGTGTAAAAAAAAAAGCAATTTTTGTCACATTACATCACAAAAATTGCAACATCAAGTAATCAAAAAGGCGTATGCCCCCCAAAATAGTACCAATCAGACCATCACCTCATCCCGCAAAAAATGAGACCCTACCTAAAAATAAAAAAGCTATGGCTCTCAGACTATGGAGACACTAAAATATCATTATTTCGGTTTCAAAAATGCTCTTATTGTGTAAAACTTAAATAAATAAGAAAAAGTAGACATATTAGGTATTACCACGTGCATAACGATCTGCTCTATAAAAAAGTCACATGACTTAATCTCTCAGGTAAACGCTGTAAAAATAAAAAATAAAAACGGTGACAAAAAATCAATTTTTTGGTTACCTTGCCTCACAAAAAACGTAATATAGAGCAATTAAAAATCATATGTACCCCAAAATAGTACCAATAAAACTGGCACCTTATCCCGTAGTTTCCAAAATGTGGTCACTTTTTTTAAATTTCTACTGTAGGGGTGCATCAGGGGGGCTTCAAATGGGACATGGAATCTAAAAAACAGTTCAGCTAAATTTGCCTTCCAAAAACCATATGGCGTTCCTTTCTTTCTGCGCCCTGCCGTGTACCCGTACAGCAGTGTACAATCACATGTGGGGTGTTTCTGTAAACCCCAGAATCAGGGTAATAAATATTGAGTTTTATTTGGCTGTTAACCCTTGCTTTGCTGCTGGAAAAAATGGATTGAAATGTAAAATCTGCCAAAAAAAGTGAAATTCTGAAATTTCATCTCCATTTTCCATCAATTCTTGTGGAACACCTAAAGGGTTAACAAAGTTTGTAAAATCAGTTTTGTATACCTTGAGGGGTGTAGTTTCTAAATTGGGGTCATCTTTGGGTGGTTCCTATTATGTAAGCCTCACAAAGTGACTTCAGACCTGAACTGGTCCTTAACCTCTTCAGGACACATGACGTACCGGTACTGTCACGGGGTTCCGAAGGTGCACTCGGTCCCCCATTGCCCGCAGAACTGTTGCTTAGCTTTTGGAATGAGGTTCTGTGTTTGACCTCATTCCCAGGGCGGCTTTACTAGCTGGGTGGCTTACTGCTCCTAGTCTGCCTTGAGCGCCGAGCTGATCACTCGGTGCTCGACTGGTTGGTCTGTCGGTCATGTGACGCTGGCCACGTCACATGACCCTCACTCCCCACTATAAATACAGGCACTATTTGTTGGACTGCTGAATACTTACCTGATCCTGTTCCTGACCATCCTTTTGCCTGCTCCTCTTGTACTGCGCTTCCGTCCTGATATTGTGACCTCGGCTCCCACCTGACTACTCTCTTAGGACTCCTCTTGTACTTCTCTGCTCTCCTGGTATTTATGACCCCGGCTTCTCCTGACAATTCTCTGCTTGCTCCATTTGTACTTTGCAGCTTTCCTGGTATTGACTCGGTCCGTTCACGTCCTGTTGTTTGTCTGTCTGTCATCCCTGCACTTACTCCAAGTTAGGGATTGCCGTCCAGTTGTCCCCTGTCATTAGGACTCGTGAGGCAAGTAGGCAGGGCCAGGGGTAAGGGTGGAGTGCAGTGGTC
Source organism: Bufo bufo (assembly GCF_905171765.1). NCBI lineage: Eukaryota > Metazoa > Chordata > Amphibia > Anura > Bufonidae > Bufo > Bufo bufo. The sequence goes on along the minus strand of NC_053390.1, from coordinate 284,860,418 downwards.
ACTTCCCTTCCCCCTGTGTGTGTGTGTGTACGCGATCGTTACAGATTAACAGGCCCAATAACCACTGTATTATGAATCCTCTGGTGACCCTGAATGACCATGTCTCTAATCTGACGCAGAGGGTGCAGGAGTTAGGGGAAAAACTCAGTTCTTTTGAGTTAGGGCAAGGTTCTTCCACTCCTCAGGCCTCCAGTCCGCATTTTGAGCCCCAGATTAAGCTCCCAGAACCCTTTTCTGGAGACCGGAGGAAGTTTCTCTCTTTTAAGGAGAGTTGCAAACTTTACTTCCGTTTGCGCCCCGTGTCCTCTGGCCCCGAGAGTCAACGCGTCGGCATTATTATTTCCCGATTACAGCGTGATCCCCAGGACTGGGCGTTCTCTTTACCTGCTGGCACCAGTTGTTTATATTCTGTGGAGGGGTTCTTTCAGGCCTTGGGTACCCTCTATGATGAACCAGACAGGGCTCTAGTAGCCGAGACGGCTCTAAAGGCACTGGTTCAGGGCAATTTACCAGCAGAGGATTATTGTACCCAATTCAGAAGGTGGTGTGTCCCCTCAGGATGGAACGAACCAGCCCTGAAGAGTCAGTTCAGGTCAGGTCTGTCTGATAAATTAAAGGATCTTCTGGTCAGTTATCAACTTCCAGAGACCTTAGAGGAGATGATGACCCTTGTTGTCCGACTTGACCGACGGGTTAGAGAGAGACGACAGGAACAACAGTTCTCTTCCCAGATGGTGGTCCAGCCAGAAGCCTATCCCAGAGACAATGCTGAGGTCTCCACCGAGGAACCCATGCAGGTTGGCATGACCCGAGGGAATCTTCGCCGCAGACGTGGAGAATGCTTTTACTGTGGAGATCCTGACCATTGGATCAACCAGTGTCCTAAGAAGGTCCTCTCTGTCAAGTCTCCTAAGACAAGGCAACCTAAAGACCAGGTACACCCTGAATTTCCTAAATGTAAGCTTTCGGTACCCATTACGATTTCTCTGGGAGTAGATAAATGGCCGGGTAAGGCCTTTATTGATTCTGGCTCAGCGGCTAGCTTTATTGACTCTGAGTATGCTGTAAGATTGGGTATTCCTATGTTTGCCTTACCAACTCCTATCCATGTCATGGCTATTGATGCTACTCCTCCTATTGGTGGTACGGTGAGCTTATGTACCTCGGAGATTTCTCTAACCGTGGGTGTGTGCCACTCAGAGAGATGTTCGCTTCTAGTCCTGGAGAACCTACCTGCTGAGGTGGTACTAGGGTTGCCTTGGCTCCGACTACATAACCCCACTATAGATTGGTCCAATGGGGAGTTGGTGAGATGGGGGCCTAAGTGTGACTCGTGCTTGTCCGTGGTACAGGCTGGGGTCTCAGTAAAGTCTGATACTTTACCCTCTGTTGTTAAAGAATATTCTGATGTATTCTCATCACCAACCCCGGAGGTTCTACCCCCCCATAGACCTTATGATTGTACCATAGAGTTAGTAGAGGGGGCCAAGTTTCCTAAAGGACGAATTTATAATCTTTCTATGCCCGAACGCAAGGCCATGGAAGATTATATTAAGGAGAGCCTTGGTAAAGGGCATATTAAACCTTCTGTCTCTCCTATGGGGGCGGGGGTTTTCTTCGTTAAGAAAAAAGATGGTGGTCTTAGGCCATGTATCGATTACCGGCGATTAAATAAAATCACTGTCCAGAATAGATACTCCCTCCCATTGATTCCGGATTTATTTAACCAGGTTCTGGGGGCAACCTGGTTTTCCAAAATTGACCTGAAAGGGGCATACAATCTAATCCGAATCAAGGAGGGAGACGAATGGAAGACGGCGTTCAATACTCCGGTAGGACACTTTGAATATCAAGTGATGCCTTTTGGACTCAGCAATGCCCCAGCTGTGTTCCAAAACTTCATGAATGACATTCTTAGGGAGTACTTAGGTAAATTTGTTATTGTCTATCTTGACGACATTTTGATATTCTCTCCTGACTTCGAATCCCATGTGTCTCATGTTAAACAAGTATTAGAGGTGTTGAGGGAGAATCAGCTATCCGCTAAACAAGAGAAATGTGTCTTTGGTGTACAGGAGATTCTGTTTCTAGGGCATGTTCTGACTCCTCACGCCTTCAAGATGGATCCTGGTAAGGTACTAGCAATTAAGGAATGGGTAAGACCTTCATCCTTAAAGGCCTTACAACGGTTCTTAGGTTTCGCCAATTACTATCGTAAATTTATTATGAATTTTTCCGTAATTGCTAAACCGTTGACCGGCCTTACTAAGAAAGGGGCGGATTTGGAGAATTGGTCTACTGAGGCCATTTCTTCATTTGAAAAATTAAAAGAGGCATTTAGTAGTGCTCCCATTCTGATCCAGCCTGATCAGGAGAGACCTTTTATTGTGGAGGTGGATGCGTCCGAGGACGGTGTAGGAGCAGTCCTTTCACAAGGTCCTGCTAGCCTCACTAATCTGAGACCATGTGCCTTCTTCTCCAGGAAATTCTCTCCCACGGAGAGAAACTACGACATAGGGAATAGGGAGCTGCTGGCCATTAAATGGGCATTTGAGGAGTGGAGGCATTTCCTGGAGGGGGCAAGACATTGTGTAACTGTTGTCACTGACCATAAAAACCTTATGTTTCTCGAGTCTGCTAAGAGGTTGAATCCCGGTCAAGCCAGATGGGCTCTGTTTTTTACTCGTTTTGATTTTTCCATCACGTTCAGGCCGGGAAGTAAAAATGTGAGGGCGGACGCATTATCTCGGAGATTCCAGGCTTTTCAACCTACTGAGGTACCACCTGAATCCATCCTACCAGCAAAAATCTTCTTAGCAGCTCTTACCCAGGATATCTCGGCTCGCATTAGGTCTGAACAACATCTGGCACCGGTATCCACCCCAACAGATAAGTTGTTTGTTCCCGTACAATTTCGTCTCCAGCTGTTGGGTGAGTGTCACGATTCTGCCTTTTGTGGACATCCGGGTGTTGAGGGCACTAAGGATCTGGTTTCTAGATCTTATTGGTGGCCCACTCTAACTAGGGATGTCAAGTCCTACGTGTCAGCCTGTGAGGTTTGTGCCAGGTCCAAGACACCTAGGACTCGCCCTGCTGGTAACCTATGACCCCTACCCATTCCCAGTAGACCCTGGTCCCATATCTCGATGGACTTTATAACTGACCTACCGCTGGCGGAGGGTAAGACTGTGGTTTGGGTAGTGGTCGATAGGTTCAGCAAGATGGTTCATTTCATTCCCCTGTCTAAACTTCCGAATGCTAAAACCCTGGCATCTATTTTTGTGAGAGAGATTGTTCGTTTACATGGCATCCCGGAAAATATTGTTTCTGACAGGGGTGTGCAGTTTGTGTCCAAATTCTGGAGGGCCTTCTGTCAAAGATGTAAAATTTCATTGTCTTTTTCTTCCGCCTACCATCCTGAGAGTAATGGGCAGACTGAACGCCTTAATCAGTCTGTGGAACAATTCTTGAGGTTGTATGTTGCTGATGACCAGCAATTATGGGTCAAATTCCTTCCGTTGGCTGAATTTGCTTTGAATAACCGTGTCAATTCTTCTGCTGGGGTCTCCCCTTTCTTTTGTAACCATGGTTTCCATCCCCGTTTTCATTCTGGGTCGTCCGTCTCCTCCTCTAACCCTGAAGCGGATAAACTCTCCTCCGAACTGTGCACAGTTTGGGCCCGGGTTCAATCTAGAAACCTAGAAAAGGCTCAATGTTCTCAAAAACTCAAGGCCGATAGGAGACGTTTAAGGGGGGTAAACTTTCAGGTTGGGGATAAAGTATGGTTGTCCTCCAAGAATCTATCTCTCAAGGTAACTTCTAAAAAATTTGCTCCTCGTTTTATTGGACCATATAAGATCACGGAAGTGATTAACCCAGTATCTTTTAGGTTGGAGCTGCCTGAGTCATTCCACATTCATAATGTGTTCCATAAATCTCTGCTTAAAAAATATTTTGAACCGGTAGTACCATCAAAAGCCTCGCCTCCGCCGGTTCTTGTTAATGATGCTGTCGAGTATGTGGTGTCTAAAATAGTGGATGTCAGGAAGGTGCGTAATTCCTTGCAGTACCTGATTCACTGGAAGGGGTATGGACCTGAAGAGAGATCTTGGGTACCTGCCAGGGAGGTTCATGCTCCTAGACTTGTTCGTAAATTTCATTTAGAACACCCTGAAAAGCCATCGCCTGAAGTCTTGGGTCCGGTGGCCCCTCGTAAAAGGGGGGGTACTGTCACGGGGTTCCGAAGGTGCACTCGGTCCCCCATTGCCCGCAGAACTGTTGCTTAGCTTTTGGAATGAGGTTCTGTGTTTGACCTCATTCCCAGGGCGGCTTTACTAGCTGGGTGGCTTCCTGCTCCTAGTCTGCCTTGAGCGCCGAGCTGATCACTCGGTGCTCGACTGGTTGGTCTGTCGGTCATGTGACGCTGGCCACGTCACATGACCCTCACTCCCCACTATAAATACAGGCAGCCTGCTGGCTACAGGTTGCCTGTTAATTTCTAGGTTCCTGGCTATTTGTTGGACTGCTGAATACTTACCTGATCCTGTTCCTGACCATCCTTTTGCCTGCTCCTCTTGTACTGCGCTTCCGTCCTGGTATTGTGACCTCGGCTCCCACCTGACTACTCTCTTAGGACTCCTCTTGTACTTCTCTGCTCTCCTGGTATTTATGACCCCGGCTTCTCCTGACAATTCTCTGCTTGCTCCATTTGTACTTTGCAGCTTTCCTGGTATTGACTCGGTCCGTTCACGTCCTGTTGTTTGTCTGTCTGTCATCCCTGCACTTACTCCAAGTTAGGGATTGCCGTCCAGTTGTCCCCTGTCATTAGGACTCGTGAGGCAAGTAGGCAGGGCCAGGGGTAAGGGTGGAGCCCAGTGGTCACTTCCCTTCCCCCTGTATGTGTGTGTGTACGCGACCGTTACAGGCACCGTTACGGCATGTTGTCCTGGTACTTAACCTCTTCAGGACACATGACGTACCGGTACGTCATGTTGTCCTGGTACTTAAGGACACATGACGTATCGGTACGTCATGTATAGTTCCGATCACCGCCGCCCGGAGGGCGGTGATCGGAACCTGGTGCCTGCTCAAATCATTGAGCAGGCACCTTGGCTAGATGCGCCGGAGGGTCCTGTGACCCCCCCATGTCGGCGATCGCAGCAAACCGCAGGTCAATTCAGACCTGCGGTTTGCTGCGGTTTCGGAAGTTTCTGATCCCCGCGGTCTGTGACCGCGGGGATCAGAAACTTCAAATAAGCTTTATCTTAATGTTTAACCCCCCCTGCTGCCCTCTTTGTTATCTGCCGGCGGGCGCAGCGGGGGGGTGCGGGGAGTGCGGCAGGGAGGGCGAGCGGCGCTGCGGGCGGTGCTTGGGGGGACGGGCAGGCATGCGATCATCCGCCCGCCCCCTCACTCAGGATGGCCGAGCGGTTTGCAGAGTGTCAGCACATTGCTGACACTCTGCTCAAAACGCCTGACATCTGTGTTGGCACAGATGCCATGCGTTTAACCCCTTCCATGCCGCGGTCCGTAGGGACCGCTGTATGGAAAAGGTTAAGAGGGAGGGAGCTCCCTTCCTCTCCATCGGGGGCTGCTGTGCCTTTTCAGCCCCCGATGGGGGAGGGAGGGGGCGCCCCTCCCTCCCCATCACCCACTGCTCTGCTGTAGCAGCGAGTGATGGGTACCATGGCAACCGGACGCCTTCACAGGCATCCGGCTGTCCATGGTACTGATCTGAGGCTGTCCATGGTGCTGATTAGACTTCTGCTAAAGGAAGAAGTCTAATCAGACTTTGTAAAGTGAAAATACAGTATAGTACACTATATAGTGTACTGTACTGTACTATACAGACATCAGACCCACTGGATCTACAAGAACCAAGTGGGTCTGGGTCAAAAAAAAGTAAAACAAAGTGGAAAAATAGTAAAAATCAAAAAACACATTTATCACAGATTAAAAAAATAAATAAAAATTCCCTACACATGTTTGATATCACCGCGTCCGTAACGAACTGATCTATAAAAAGGTCATGTTACTTTACCCGAACGGTGAACGCCATAAAAATAAAAAATAAAAAACTATGATGAAATTGAAATTTTGCCCACCTTACTTCCCAAAAAAGGTAATAAAAGTGATCAAAAAAATCATACGCACCCCAAAATAGTGCCAATCAAACTGTCATCTCATCCCGCAAAAATCATACCCTACCCAAGATATTTGCCCAAAAACTGAAAAAACTATGGCTCTCAGACTATGGAGACACTAAAACATGATTTTTTTTTGTTTCAAAAATGAAATCATTGTGTAAAACTTACATAAATAAAAAAATAGTATACATATTAGGTATCGCCGCGTCCGTGACAACCTGCTCTATAAAAATATGACATGATCTAACCCCTCAGGTGAATACCGCAAAAAAAAAACGGTGTAAAAAAAGCCATTTTTTGTCACCGTACATCACAAAAAGTGTAATAGCAAGCGATCAAAAAGTCATACGAACCCCAAAATAGTGCTAATCAAACCGTCATCTCATCCCGCAAAAATCATACCCTACCCAAGATATTTGCCCAAAAACTGAAAAAACTATGGCTCTCAGACTATGGAGACACTAAAACATGATTTTTTTTTGTTTCAAAAATGAAATCATTGTGTAAAACTTACATAAATAAAAAAAAATAGTATACATATTAGGGATCGCCGCATCCGTGACAACCTGGTCTATAAAAATATCACATAATCTAACCTGTCAGATGAATGTTGTAAATAACAAAAAATAAAAACGGTGCCAAAACAGCTATTTCTTGTTACCTTGCCTCATAAAAAGTGTAATATAGAGCAACCAAAAATCATATGTACCCTAAACTAGTACAAACAATACTGACACCCTATCCTGTAGTTTCTAAAATGGGGTCACTTTTTTGGAGTTTCTACTCTAGGGGTGCATCAGGGGGGCTTCAAATGGGACATGGTGTCAAAAAAAACGGTCCAGTAAAATCTGCCTTCCAAAACCGTATGGCATTCCTTTCCTTCTGCACCCTGCTGTGTGCCCGTACAGTGGTTTACGACCACATATGGGGTGTTTCTGTAAACTACAGAATCAGAGCCATAAATATTGAGTTTTGTTTGGCTGTTAACCCTTGCTTTGTAACTGGAAACAATTATTAAAATGGAAAATCTGCCAAAAAAGTGAAATTTTGAAATTGTATCTCTATTTTCCATTAATTCTTGTGGAACACCTAAAGAGTTAACAAAGTTTGTAAAATCAGTTTTGAATACCTTGAGGGGTGTAGTTTCTTAGATGGGGTCACTTTTATGGAGTTTCGACTCTAGGGTTGCATCAGGGGGGCTTCAAATGGGACATGGTGTCAAAAAAACCAGTCCAGCAAAATCTGCCTTCCAAAAACCATACGGCGCACCTTTCCCTCTATGCCCTACTGTGTGCCCGTGCAGTAGTTTATGGCCACATATGGGGTGTTTCTGCAAACTACAGAATCGGGGGAATAACTATAGCATTTTGTTTGGCTGTTAACCCTTGCTTTATTACTGGAAAAAATAGATTAAAATGGAAAATTTGCCAAAAGATTGAAATTCTCAAATTTCATCTCCATTTGCCAATAACTCTTGTGCAACACCTAAAAGGTTAACAAAGTTTGTAAAATCAGTTTTTAATACCTTGACGGGTGTAGTTTCTTAGATGGGGTCACTTTTATGGAGTTTCTACTCTAGGGTTGCATCAGGGGGGCTTCAAATGGGACATGGTGTCAAAAAAACCAGTCCAGCAAAATCTGCCTTCCAAAAACCATACGGCGCACCTTTCCCTCTACACCCTACTGTGTGCCCGTACAGTAGTTTATGGCCACATATGGGGTGTTTCTGCAAACTACAGAATCGGGGCAATAAATATAGCATTTTGTTTGGCTGTTAACCCTTGCTTTGTTACTGGAAAAAATAGATTAAAATGGAAAATTTGCCCAAAAATTTTAATTCTCAAATTTCATCTCCATTTGCCAATAACTCTTGTGCAACACCTAAAGGGTTAAAAAAGTTTGTAAAATCAGTTTTGAATACCTTGAGGGGTGTAGTTTCTTAGATGGGGTCACTTTTATGGAGTTTCTACTCTAGGGGTGCATCAGGGGGGCTTCAAATGGGACATGGTGTCAAATAACCAGTCCAGCAAAATCTGCTTTCCAAAAACCATACGGCGCACCTTTCCCTCTACGCTCTACTGTTGTCACAGCCAGACAGCTGAGAAGCGCTTACAGGAGCTTTTCAGATCCTCCTCCTTGAATTTCTTTGTTTTGGTTTAGTTTCTCATCTCGTTAGTCTATCTCAGCTGTCATGCAGTCGGACTGATTACTGCCCTTTAAATTCCTCCCCATAATGCAGTAGTGTGCAGCTGATACAACTTCCTGGAGTGTGTGTGCATGCTGTTCCCAGTTCCCAGTTCCCAGTTCCCAGTCCTCAGTCGTCAGTCGTCTGCAAGTTAAGTGCTGTTTATGTATTTATGATTTTCTCTTTTCTGGATCCAGGTGACCCTGACTCCCTCCGTGTCAGTGTAGGGAGCCGGTGGTCGTGTCCCCTCACTATTGTAGGGTCTTCAGGTAATAGATAGCCGAGGAACGTGGATATGCGCCCATCCACCTTTGGGGTGTTCGCATAGGCTGAGCAGTGAGGGAGAGCGGCAGGTCTATTGCAGGGGTCTCCCTTTGTTCCTTAGTTGTGGATCCAGAGAGACATTGTTATATGGTATTGTCTTGTTTCCTGTACACCATCCGTGACATTATCAGCCGCCAAAACCGTCTCAAGCATGGATCCGGTTTCACTTTTGGCTGAACGCTTTCAGGGTCTTGCTTTGGAGGTAGCTGATCTCCGTAAGACTTTTTCTCAGTTTCAAGTGACCGGTTCAGCTTGCGTTCATGGAGTTTGTGCTGAGCCTAAGATCTCGCTCCCGGATACGTTCTCCGGGAGTAGTGAGAATTTTGTGCGTTTTAGAGAGGCTTGCAAACTCCATTTTCGCCTTCTTCACCATTCTTCTGGTGATGAAGAACGGAGGGTGGGGATCATTATATCGCTGCTCAGGGGTAACTCTCAGTCCTGGGCCTTTTCGCTGCCGGAGGGGGCACGGCCCCTCCGTTCAGTGGATGAATTCTTTTTAGCCCTGTGTCAGATATATGATGATCCAGATCGTATTGCTCTGGCTGAGTCTAGACTACGTCTGTTATGCCAGGGTAAACAATCCGCAGAGATATACTGCTCAGAATTTCGGAGATGGGCAGCAGATACGGGTTGGAATGATGCTGCACTCCGAAGTCAATTTTGCTATGGTCTTTCAGAGGGATTGAGAGATGCATTTGCCTTTCATGAAAGACCTACCTCCTTGGATTCTGCTATGTCTCAGGCTGTTCGTATTGACAGGCGTCTTAAAGAGAGAGAAGAGATCTCTCCTTCCTGTCATACTCAGTCCCGGGACAGTGCAGCGGTCTCATTCTGTGCACAGGGGTCTCAGTCGCTGTCAGCCCCTTCTGAGCAGGAGCCCATGCAGCTGGGGTTGATTGCCTCTGACAATAGAAGATTCAGCCCGCAGGGGAGGGTTTGTTTTTGTTGTGGAGGTATAAATCATCTGGCAAATGTTTGTCCCTCTAGGAGATTCAGGCAGTTTTCTGGGAGTAATAAAGAGACAAAAAGGAAAAAATCTTTTAAAAATGTTCCGTCTGTTACTATTGGCAGGGTTGAGGCGGAAATTGAAGGTTTCCCTTTTGCTTGTAGTTCCCGTTTTGTCCTGCCTGCTAGGGTGGCGCTAGAGAGCAAGAGCATTTTTTGTGAGATTTTTGTGGATAGTGGAGCAGCTGTCAACCTCATTGATAATCAATTTGCAATAACTCATGGTTTCCAGGTATGCACTTTGGGAAAAGATATTCCTGTTTTTGCTATTGATTCCGCTCCACTTTCTCAGAAATCATTAAAGGGCATAGTTCACAATATCCGTTTAATTGTGAGTGATGCTCATGTTGAGGATGTGTCATGTTTCGTCCTTAGCGGTTTGCCTACTCCTCTAGTGTTGGGGCTACCCTGGCTCACTAAACATAACCCCACCATTGATTGGCAAGCGAGGCAAATAAATGGTTGGAGTAACTTTTGCAGAGAGAATTGCCTCATAACATCTGTTTCTGAGGTTTCTACTAAGACTGTACCACCTTTCCTCTCTGAATTTTTGGATGTCTTCTCTGAGAGTGGAGTTCAGGGTTTACCTCCGCACAGGGAGTATGATTGCCCTATTAATCTCATCCCAGGCGCCAAGCTGCCTAAATCTCGTTTATACAATCTCTCCCAACCTGAGAGGGTCGCTATGCGTGCTTATATCTCTGAGAGTCTGAGAAAAGGACACATACGACCCTCGAAGTCACCTGTTGCCGCTGGTTTTTTCTTTGTTAAGAAAAAAGATGGTTCTTTAAGACCTTGTCTGGATTTCAGGGAGCTGAACAGTATCACTATTCGTGATCCTTATCCGCTTCCTCTGATCCCGGACCTGTTTAACCAGGTTGTTGGGGCTAAAGTCTTTTCCAAATTAGACCTAAGAGGGGCATACAACCTGGTTAGGGTCAGAGAAGGAGACGAATGGAAGACGGCTTTCAATACCCCTGAGGGCCATTTTGAGAATTTGGTTATGCCTTTTGGTTTGATGAATGCCCCAGCCGTTTTTTCAGCATTTCGTCAACAGCATTTTTTATCATTTAATGGGAAAATTTGTATTAGTGTATTTGGATGACATTTTGATTTTTTCTCCTGATTTCAAGACTCATAAGGAACACTTACGTCAGGTCTTGCTCATCCTGCGGGAGAATAAATTATACGCGAAACTGGAAAAATGTGTGTTTGCGGTTCCAGAGATCCAATTTCTGGGGTTTCTTGTCTCCGCTTCTGGTTTTCGCATGGACCCCGAGAAGGTCCGCGCTGTGCTTGAGTGGGAGCTTCCTGAGAATCAGAAGGCGCTGATGCGTTTTTTGGGCTTTGCTAATTATTACAGGAAATTTATTTTGAATTATTCCTCTGTTGTTAAACCACTCACTGATATGACCAGAAAGGGGGTAGATTTTTCTTCCTGGTCGGTAGAGGCGCGTAAGGCCTTTTCTAATATCAAGGAGAGTTTTGCTTCCGCTCCCATCCTAGTACAACCTGATATTTCGTTACCCTTCATAGTTGAGGTTGATGCTTCTGAGGTAGGGGTGGGTGCGGTCTTGTCTCAGGGTTCCTCTCCTGCCAAATGGCAACCGTGTGCCTTTTTCTCAAAGAAACTCTCCTCCGCAGAGAGAAATTATGATGTGGGAGATAGGGAATTGTTGGCCATCAAGTTGGCTTTTGAGGAATGGCGCCATTGGCTAGAGGGAGCCAGACACCCTATTACCGTGTTTACTGACCATAAAAATCTGGCCTACTTGGAGTCAGCCAAGCGTCTGAACCCGAGACAGGCCAGATGGTCTTTGTTCTTTTCAAGGTTTAATTTTGTTGTTACGTTCCGCCCTGGGGTTAAGAATGTGAAGGCAGATGCCCTGTCACGTTGTTTTCCGGGAGGTGGGAATTTTGAAGACCCGGGTCCCATTTTGGCTGAAGGTGTGGTGGTCTCTGCTCTTTTTCCTGAATTGGAGGCAGAGGTGCAGGCAGCCCAGTCAGAAGCTCCTGATCTTTGTCCCCCTGGGAGGTTGTTTGTGCCTCTCGCTTTGAGACACAAGATTTTTAAAGAACACCACGATACGGTCCTTGCTGGGCACCCGGGGGCAAGAGCCACACTGGATCTCATTGCTCGGAGATTCTGGTGGCCTGCGCTTCGTAAGTCGGTTGAGGGTTTTGTGGCAGCTTGCGAGACTTGCGCTCGTGCCAAGGTCCCTCATTCACGGCCATCAGGTCCTCTCCTTCCTTTGCCCATTCCTTCCCGTCCTTGGACACATCTGTCCATGGACTTCATAACGGACTTGCCTCGTTCCTCGGGGAAGTCTGTGATTCTGGTGGTGGTGGACCGTTTTAGCAAAATGGTGCATTTTATCCCTTTTCCTGGTTTGCCCAATGCTAAGACGCTGGCGCAGGCATTTATTGACCACATTGTCAAATTGCATGGGATTCCTTCAGACATAGTCTCTGATAGGGGCACGCAGTTTGTTTCCAGATTCTGGAAGGCTTTCTGTTCTCGCTTGGGGGTTCGGTTGTCATTCTCTTCTGCTTTCCATCCGCAGTCGAAATGGCCAGACAGAGCGCGTCAATCAGAATCTGGAGACATATCTGCGCTGTTTTGTGGCGGAGAATCAGGAGGATTGGTGTTCTTTTTTGTCCCTTGCTGAGTTTGCTTTAAATAACCGTCGTCAGGAGTCCTCTGATAAGTCACCATTTTTTGGTGCATATGGGTTTCATCCGCAGTTTGGGACTTTCTCGGGAGAGGGCTCTTCTGGTTTGCCTGATGAGGACAGATTCTCCTCGTCTTTGTCATCTATTTGGCAAAAGATTCAGGATAATCTAAAGAGCATGAGTGAGAGATATAAGCGTGTGGCGGATAAGAGACGTGTGCCTGGTCCGGACCTGAATGTTGGTGATCTGGTGTGGTTGTCTACCAAGAATATCAAATTGAAGGTTCCCTCCTGGAAGTTGGGTCCTAGGTTTATTGGGCCTTACAAGATCCTGTCTGTCATCAATCCTGTTGCCTACCGTCTTGATCTTCCTCAGACTTGGAAGATCCATAATGTTTTTCATAAGTCCTTATTGAAACCTTATGTTCAACCTATTGTACCCTCGCCTTTGCCTCCTCCTCCGATTATGGTTGATGGAAATCTTGAATTTCAGGTCTCTAGGATTGTGGATTTTCGTCTTGTCCGCGGTTCCCTCCAGTACCTCGTTCATTGGGAGGGTTATGGTCCTGAGGAGAGGATGTGGGTCTCAGTGATGGACATTAAGGCCTCTCGTCTCATCAGGGCTTTCCATAGGTCCCATCCTGAGAAGGTGGGCTCTGAGTGTCCGGAGTCCACTCCTAGAGGGAGGGGTACTGTCACAGCCAGACAGCTGAGAAGCGCTTACAGGAGCTTTTCAGATCCTCCTCCTTGAATTTCTTTGTTTTGGTTTAGTTTCTCATCTCGTTAGTCTATCTCAGCTGTCATGCAGTCGGACTGATTACTGCCCTTTAAATTCCTCCCCATAATGCAGTAGTGTGCGGCTGATACAACTTCCTGGAGTGTGTGTGCATGCTGTTCCCAGTTCCCAGTTCCCAGTCCTCAGTCGTCAGTCGTCTGCAAGTTAAGTGCTGTTTATGTATTTATGATTTTCTCTTTTCTGGATCCAGGTGACCCTGACTCCCTCCGTGTCAGTGTAGGGAGCCGGTGGTCGTGTCCCCTCACTATTGTAGGGTCTTCAGGTAATAGATAGCCGAGGAACGTGGATATGCCCCCATCCACCTTTGGGGTGTTCGCATAGGCTGAGCAGTGAGGGAGAGCGGCAGGTCTATTGCAGGGGTCTCCCTTTGTTCCTTAGTTGTGGATCCAGAGAGACATTGTTATATGGTATTGTCTTGTTTCCTGTACACCATCCGTGACAACTGTGTACCCGTACAGTAGTTTACGGCCACATATGGGGTGTTTCTGCAAACTACAGAATCGGGGAAATAAATATAGCATTTTGTTTGGCTGTTAACCCTTGCTTTGTTATGGGAAAAAATGGATTAAAATGGAAAATTTGCCAAAAAAATCGAAATTCTGAAATTTTATCACCATTTAACATTAACTCTTGTGGAACACCTAAAGGGTTAACGACATTTGTAAAATCAGTTTTGAATACCTTGAGGGTGTAGTTTCTAGAATGGGGTCATTTTTGGGTGGTTTCTATTATGTAAGCCTCACAAACCTGAACTGGTCCCTAAAAAGTGGGTTTTTGAAAATTTCAGAAAAATTTCAAGATTTGCTTCCAAACTTCTAAGCCTTTTTCAAAATTTTGTGTAAATTTGGTATTTTTTATGAATAAAAATTTTTTTTACTTGTTTTTACCAGTGTCATGAAGTACAATATGTGACAAGAAAACTGTCTCAGAATGACCTTTATAAGTAAAAGCTTTTTAAAGTTATTACCACATAGAGTGACACATGTTAGATTTGCAAAAAAATGGCCTGGGCAGGAAGGTGAAAACAGGCCCGGGGTTGAAGGGGTTAAACATATTGTGAGTGTGATCTTTTTTATCATATCATCAAAAGCAATGCCCAATTGTGATAGCGCATAAAAATATTTTTTTTCTATGACCTCAATAAAATTAAACTTTTATTCATATTGGATAAATATAATTTGAAAAGTGTGTATATACAGTGCTTCATTATTAAAATCATGATCAAAGGACTAGCTTATAGGTATATGCTGATATAAACAATATGCAAATAGTGAGCTATATTTCACCTTAAGGACCAGGCCATTTTTTGAAAAACTGACCAGTGTCACTTTATGTGTGAATAACTTTAAAACACTTTTACTTATCCAGGCCATTCTGAGATCGTTTTTCGTCACATATTGTACTTTATGACACTGGTAAAATGGAGTCAAAAAAATTCATTTTTATTTATAAAAACATACCAAATTTACCAAAAGTTTGGAAAAATTATCAAATTTCCAAATTTCAATTTCTCTACTTTTAAAAGCAAATCTTGAAAATTTCTAAAACCCACTTTTTCACGACCAGTTCAGGTCTGAAGTCACTTTGTGAGGCTTACATAATAGAAACCACCCAAAAATGACCCCCTTTTACAAACGACACCCCTCAAGGTATTCAAAACTGATTTTACAAACTTTGTTAACCCTTTAGGTGTTCCACAAGAATTAATGGAAAATAGAGATAAAATTTCAAAATTTCACTTTTTTGGCAGATTTTCCATTTGAATCCATTTTTTCCTGTTACATATCAAGGGTTAACAGCCAAACAAAATTCAATATTTATGGCCCTGATTCTGTAGTTTACAGAAACACCCCATATGTGGTCGTAAACTGCTGTATGGGCACACGGCAGAGCGCAGAAGGAAAGGAAAGCCATACGGTTTTTGGAAGGCAGATTTTGCTGGACTGGTTTTTTGACACCATGTCCCATTTGAAGCCCTCCTGATGCACTCCTAGAGTAGAAACTCCCAAAAAGTGACCCTATTTTGGAAACTACGGTTTAGGGTGGCAGTTTTTTTGGTACTATTTTAGGGTACATATGATTTTTGGTTGCTCTATATTACACTTTTTGTGAGGCAAGGTAACAAGAAATAGCTGTTTTGGCACCGTTTTTATTTTTTGTTATTTACAAAATTCATCTGACAGGTGAGATCATATTTTTATAGAGCAGGTTGTCACGGATGCGACAATACCAAATATGACTACTTTTTTGGGTTATTTGTTTCAGGTTTACATAACAAAGCATTTAAAAAAAAATGTGTCTCCACATTCTGAAAGCCATAGTTTTTTTTATTTTTTGGGCGACTGTCTTGTGTAGGGGCTCATTTTTTTCGGGATGAGATGACGGTTTGATTGCCACTATTTTGGGGTGCGTATGACTTTTTGATCGCTTGCTATTGCACTTTTTGTGATGTAAGGTGACCAAAAAATGGCTTTTTATACACCGTTTTATTTTTTATTTTATGGTATTCACCTGAGGGGTTCGGTCATGTGATATTATTATAGATCAGGTTATTTCAGACGCGGCGAAACCTAATATGTATACTGATTTTTTTTCTTAAGTTTTATTCAATACCAGCATTTTTGAAACAAAAAAAAGATGTTTTAGTGTCTCTATATTCTTAGCCATAGTTTTTTACATTTTTGGACAATTGGCTTAGATAGGGGCTCATTTTTTGTGGAAGGAGGTGACGGTTATATTGGTACTATTTTGGGGGGCATACGCCTTTTTGATCACTTGGTGTTGCACTTTTTGTGATGTAAGGTGACAAAAATGTTTTTTTTTTTTACACCGTTTAAAAAAAAAATAATTATGGTATTTATCGGACAGGGTGGATCATGTGATATATTTGTAGAGCCGGTCACTATGAACGCGGCGATACCTAATATGTGTGTTTATTTTATTTTTTTCTGTTTTTTATAATAAAATAAGGGGGAAAGGGGCGTTTTTTTTTCTTTTTTTACTTTATTAATTTTATTACTTTATTAATTTTATTAAAAACATTTTTTTTAACTTTTTTTTCTTTATTTATTTCTTATGTTCACTTTTGGGGGTCTGATCCCCTCTGCAATGCATTGCAATACATTTGTATTGTAATGCATTGCCTGTTTGTGTACTACAGTGAGTAGTACACAAACAGGTTGCCTAGGATACCCAGCCTGAGGCTGCATCTCCTCGGCTCCCGTAGAAGGCAGTTCCCAATGCCGTGCAAGGCATTGGGCAGCCTCTGCATGGCATCGGGCTGTCTTCTGAGACATCGATTCCCCGCCACAGCAGCGCGGGGACTCGATGGGCTCCCTCAAACACAAACCCCTTCTATGCCGCGGTAGCGTTATAGAAGGGGTTAATCCGCAGCAATCGCCAATACGGGGGGGGGGGGACAGGACCCCCCTCGGCATTGACCCAGGGTGCCTGCTGATTGATTTCAGCAGGCACCCAGTACCGATCATCGCCCGCCGTGTGGCGGTGATCGGAAATACACAGGGCGTACGTGTCCGTAAGAGGTTAATATAAAGGGAAGGCTAGTTTATTTATTTTAAGTAGGGATCATTGACTAACCTTTTGTAGAATACTGGGCTGGAATAAAAGGGGTTGTCCAGGATTAGAAAAATACAGGTGAAACTCGAAAAATTAGAATATCGTGAAAAAGTCCATTTATTTCAGTAATGCAAATTAAAAGGAATTGCATTAATGCAGCTTAAAATTAGAGTTTTGTGAAAAAGTTCAATGTTCTAGGCTCAAAGTGTCACACTCTAGTCAGCTAATTAATCCATATCCCCTGAGCAAAGGGTACCTCAAAATTGTGACTTTGGGGTTTCATAAACTGTTAGCCATAATCATCCAAATTATAACAAATAAAGGCTTGAAATATCTCGCTTTGCATGCAATGAGTCAATCTCATATGTTAGTTTCACCTTTTAAGTTGCATTACTGAAATAAATTAACTTTGCACGATATTCTAATTTTTCGAGTTTTACCTGTATGGCTGTTGTGTTCCAAAAAAGCACCAAACCTGTCGACAGGTTATGTGTGGTATTACAGCTCAGCCTCATTCACTTTAATAGAGCAGAGCTGCAATACCAAACACAACCCATGAACAGGTGTGGAGCTGTTTTTGGGGTGAAGAAGCCATGTTTTTATAATCCTGGACAACCCAGCGGTGAAGTTACAATGTACTACAGCCATTTACGTGGTGTAGAAAAAGAAAATATACGTACGCCCCATCATCCGTTCTGCGGTGAATTGTGATTGTTATATTTTTTGTGGTGTAGAAATAGGAAAAAAAAAACGTCTTAATTGCCGTTCTGCAGTGAATTGTGATAAAAAAAATTTGGAGGGGGAGTTTTTTAATCAGAAAAAAAAAATATATGTCTTAATTGCCATTCAGCAGTGAAGTTACATTGTACTACAGCCATTTACGTGGTGTAGAAAAATAAAATATACGTACGTCCCATCACCCGTTGTGCAGTGAATTGTGATTGCTATATTTAATTTTTTTTGTGGTGTAGAAATAGGAAAAAAAATTAGATAAAATATGTCATAATTGGCATTCAGCGGTGAAGTTACATTGTACTACAGCCATTTACGTGGTGTAAAAAAAGAAAATATACGTACGTCTCATCACCCGTACTGTGGTGAATTGTGATTGTCATATTTCTTATTTTAATGTGTAGAAATAGGAAAAAGTATAGGTCTTAATTGCCGTTCTGTGGTAAATTGTAATAATTTTTTGGGAGGAGGAGTTTATTAATCAGGAAAAAAAAAAAATATATATATGTCTTAATTGCCATTCAGCGGTGAAGTTGCATTGTACTACAGTCATTTACATGGTGTAGGAAGAGAAAATATATGTATATTCCATCACCCGTTCTACGGTGAATTGTGATTGTTATAATAATAATAATAATAATAATAATAATAATAATAATAATAATAATAATAGGAAAGAAATAGGAAAGAAAAAGAGAAAATATTTGTCATAATTGGCATTCAGCGGTAAAATTACATTGTACTACAGCCATTTACGTGGTGCATTAATAGGAATGCTACGTACATAGTATATAAGGCCAAAAAGTTACATTGTTATACAGCCATTTACGTGGTGTAGAAAAAGAAAATATACGTACGTCCCATCACCCGTTCTGTGGTAAATTGTGATTGTCATATTAATCAGAAAAAAAAATAATATATATATGTCTTAATTGCCGTTCAGCGGTGAAGTTACATTGTACTACAGGCATTTACGTGGTGTAGAAAAAGAAAATATATGTACGTCCCATGATCCTTTCTGTGGTGAATTGTGATTGTTATGGGGTTTTTTTGTGGTGAAAAAATAGGAGAAAATATATGTCATAATTGGCATTAAGCTGTGAAATGACATTGTACTACAGCCATTTACGTGGTGCATTAATTGGAATGCTACGTACATAGTACATAGTATATAAGGCCGAAAAAAAACATTTGTCCATCCAGTTCGGCCTGTTATCCTGCAAGTTGATCCAAAGGAACGCAAAAAAAAAAAAAGTGAGGTAGAAGCCAATTTTCCCCACTTAAGAGGAAAGAAATTCCCACCCCGACTCCATTCAGGCAATCAGATAACTCCCTGGATCAACGACCCCTCTCTACTAGCTATAGCCTGCAATATTATTACACTCCAGAAATACATCCAGGCCCAGCTTGAAATCTTTTAGTGAACTTACCATCACCACCTCCTCAGGCAGAGAGTTCCATAGTCTCACTGCTCTTACCGTAAAGAAACCTCTTCTTTGTTTGTGTACAAACCTTCTTTCCTCCAGATGCAGAGGATGTCCCCTTGTCACAGTCACAGTCCTGGGGATAAATAGATGATGGGAGAGATCTCTGTACTGACCCCTCATATATTTATACATAGTAATTAAATCTCCCCTCAGTCATCTTTTTTCTAAAGTGAATAACCCTAATTTTGATAATCTTTCAGGGTACTGTAATTTCTTCATTCCCGTAATTACTTTAGTTGCCCTCCTCTGGACCATCTCCAGCTCTGCTATGTCTGCCTTGTTCACAGGAGCCCAGAACTGTACACAGTACTCCATGTGTGGTCTGACCAATGATTTGTAAAGTGGTAGGATTATGTTCTCATCGCGGGCATCTATACCCCTTTTGATGCAACCCATTATCTTATTGGCCTTGGCAGCTGCCTGACTTTTTTTTACAGCTTAGTTTGCTGTTCACTAAAATTCCTAGGTCCTTTTCCATGTCAGTGTTACCTAGTGTTTTACCATTAGCCGTTCTGCGGTAAATTCTGATTGTTATATTTCTTTTTTGGGGGTGTAAAGATAGAAAAAACAATACGTCTTAATTGCCGTTCTGCAGTGAATTATTATTATTTTTTGGGGGGGTTTATTAATCAGAAAAATATATATATGTCTTAATTAACGTTCAGTGGTGAAGTAACATGGTACTAAAGCCTTTTTTGGTTGGTATTATTTTAATTTAATTCTTTTACCATACAGTATGTCAGATAGACAGGCGACAGGCCCTTCAAAGGAAAAGGGCAGTGGCCAAAATGTTTCTGTTTAAGGCAGCAGAAGAAGGGGTGTGGCAGCAGGAGTCGCAGCGAGAGACCTAAGCTCCCGGTGTCATCTAGCAGTTGTGTCTTGACCAGCAACCCAGCGGTGCCTGAATGGTTGACTCGGTCTTCGAGTTCGTCGCAAGTGACATCAGACACCCCCAGCCAAGAGTCGGTGGGTTCCTCTGACATGATGCTTAGTTGGCATGGCCCAGGAGCAGGTCCTGTGCCCCAAACTTTTCAGCGAGGACGAGCTACTAGAGGACAGTAAGCACCAAGATCTGGAGGAGACATCTGCTGCTTCCTGCAGTAGGCGGACAAGTAGTGATGAAGAGAGTCGCGTGTAAGCAGGTGTTGCAAATGGTCAGGCTCCTGGCCCTGAGACTGTTGAGGGGGACATCAGTGACTTACAATCAGTAGCGGATGATGATGATGTAGCCGATCGCACTTGGGAGCCGGGTGAAGAAGGGGCTTCATCATCCTCATCATCATCAGGAGAAGAGGATGGCAGCTTGCGCGTGAGGCAGTAGCTGAGCCAGCAGGGTGGTAGCGTGTATGTGAGTCAGCAGGGTGACAGCAGTGGAAAGTCGAGAGCCAAACGTGCCGGGGTAGACCACCAGCTTCGCAGGAGCCTACCAGCCCGGAAAGTAGCGGTGCAGGGGTTCACAGAGGCAGCGGTAGCAGTCAGTCAGCACAAAGTGTTGGTGGGAAAATACCATACTCGGCGGTGTGGTAATTTTTTGTTAGGCCATCGGAGGAGGTGAACATGCCCATTTGCCAGATTTGTGGTCAGAAGGTGAAGCCTGGCCAGGGTGCCAATGTTGGTACCACCGCCCTGCATCAACACTCGCAGCGTCACCATAAAGTGGCCTGTGAGAACCGTGGCTCCGATGTGGTGGTCCAGCCTGCCGCAGCAACCGCTGCATCACCCAGTGGCACGCACCCAGTTTCACGCAGTCACGGTTCCACCACCTCAGCTGAAAGGAGCTGTCTGTCTTTCCCATCATCTGCTGGTCCTGATGTTCCTGCTCCTCCTCCTCCTACTCCTCATCAGTCATTTGGTCAGCAATCGATCACCGAAGCGATTGCCAAGAGACAACAGCATGCATGCATTCATCCAACGGCTTAGGAGCTGAACGTGCTCCTGGCCAAATTGCTGGTGCTGGAGTCCCTCCCTTTCCAAGTGGTGGACTCTGCACCTTTCAGAGAACTGATGGCTTGTGCCGAGCTGAGGTGGAGAGTCCCAAGTCTTCATTTCTTTGCAAAAAAAGGCAGTCCTGCACACATATGTAGAACAGAAGGTGGGCCAGTTCTTGAGCCTGTCGGTGTCTGCCAAAGTGCACGGCAGCGCCAACATGTGGAGCTGTAACTACGGTCAAGGACAATATATATCCTTTATGGCCCACTGTGTAAATGTGGTTCCTGCCCAGCCACACCAGCAACTTGGCCAGGTGACACCGCTTTCGCCTCCACGTTCTCATGCCGTTGGTCCATGCGACAATGTCCGCCTCTGCCTCCTCATTCTCCACTGTGTCCTCAGCCTCCACTGCAGGCACAATTCACAGTGCCCCACCAGCATATCACATGTGCAGGGCATGGTGGTGTCACGTTGTTCTGCACCTAGTTTGCCTAGGCAAACGGAGTTACATAGGGGAGGAACTGCTCTGCGTCCTTCATCAAGAAATCGAATCCTGGCTTTTTCCTCGACAACTCAAAATCGGAACAATGGTGACCGACAATGGGAGGAACATGGTGTCGGGCCTGCATCAAGGAAGACTGAGCCATTCGCCCTGCATGGTGCACGTGTTTAATCTGGTCGGAAAGCGGTTCCTGAAGACTTCTGCCCATCTGCTAGACATCCTGAAAATGGTCAGGAAACTTTGCATGCACTTCAGCTACTCGAACACCGTAAAGCCCACTCTCCTTGAGCTGCAGCCGCAGAACAGCATCCCCCAACATAGGCTGATATGCGACATTTCCACCTCTTGGAATTTCACTCTCCATATGTTGGACCGACTATATGAACAGAGAAAGGCCATAAACTATTTCTTGATGATACAGGCGGACAGAGGTACTCTCCTGTGTAACTTTGATGTTAGCCAATGGCAGCTTATGCGTGACACCTGCCATTTGCTTGGGCGCTTTGAGGAGGCAACTTTATTTGTCAGTCACCAGGATTACGGGATGAACAACGTCATTCCACTGATTCATGTCCTGGAACAGATGCTGCTAAATCTGGCTGGACAGGAGATGTGGCTACTCCATCTCAAGGCCATGTGAGCCGTGTGGGGGCTGAACTAGAGAAGGAGGAGGCGGACATTGGAGCACAAGCAATGTGTAGAGAAATGGGTGTTTTTTCTACACAGGTGACAGGAGAGGAGGAGCAGGAGCAGCCAGAGGAGCTACAGGTTGATGAGGAAGATGAGGCAGAGGACACAGACACACCGTGGCAGAGAACGTCCAACGAAAGATCATAGCCGGCGAATGTGCAAGCCTAGCGGGGAGAATTCCAACAAGAAGTTATACAGCCAAGTCGAGAGTGAATGGGTCCAGCGGAACAGTGAGTAACACGGACACATTGTTAAAAGGTGGATGAAGGTAAGTGTCACAATATTAAGAGCTGTATTGACGAACGTGAGCGCCACATGAACACAACAGATGCCACATGAAGGCTGAATGCAGGAAGCACTATGTGAATATATTGAGGGCTGCATAAATACAGAGACTATTCTGATATACTTTTGACATACGCAGCTGAATAAATCATATGTGACCGCATCCAACCTACTCACATACTAACTGTGGACCAAAAATCTAATTAAAATTGGCTACAATAATAACCGGACTATACAAGTGTTTTTATTAACACTTTAAATACCAACTAACAATATATCTGAAGCTAACCTATTTATATGTGGTGGCATCCAATATTTAATTTATATTAACTGTTGACTAACAGCATAATCAAAACCTGGTATAACAATAAGTGTACCGCACAAGTGTTTTATAAACACCTTAACACCTACTAACAGCACATTTAAAGCTACCTGCCACATTAGTGCCAAAATTATTTAACAACAAAAACGCTGGTAGACAAAGTGAAAATAATATGCTTCTGAGCTATGTTCCATTGAGAACATCACGAGATTACAGCAAATCCGACACCAATTAACTATAAGGTTTTACCAAGATAGTAACAACCGCATTTTATACTATTTTAGTAAAATTTGTATGCGTGAGCTCCGCATGTAAAGGACTGGGATCATCAAATTGAAGCTACAATTTTTATTTTTCAAATTTTATGAATTGTATGGAATATAAAATGGTTTATGTATTTTTATCAATAGTAGAGTAAGTAAAGGCACATGCAATAAAATGTGAGCCAGCCTATTTGTCTTTAGACATAGAGCATAACCTGAACCAGCAGGTTGTGGCATTCTTGGAGTGCACCATGCCACCCCACATCAAAGATCCCCTGGACTAATGGGCAGCCAAACTCAATTTGTGGCCGCCACTGGCCGAGTTTGCCCTTGGCCAAGCTTTCCTGCCCGGCCAGCAGTGTGGCATCAGAGCGGGTGTTTAGTGCGGCGGGGGCCATAGTTACCCCAAGGAGAACTCGCCTGTCCACCCAAAATTTAGGGAAACTGACTTTTGTGAAAATGAATCAGGCATGTATCAGCCAGAATTTTCAAAAACCAATGCCTGCTGCATCAGACTAGGTCAGGCATCCTCAAACTGCGGCCCTCCAGCTGTTGCAAAACTACAACTCCCAGCATGCCCGAACAGCCTACAGGTATCAGCCTACAGCAGGGCATTGTGGGAGTTGTAGTTTTACAATAGCTGGACGGCCACAGTTTGAGGATGCCTGGACTAGATCATCCATGGTGCCACACCAACACTTTGACAAAAGAGACCTGTTTCTTCTGGCTTATATATCCTCGTGTGCTTGTGAGTATAATACCAGGAGTACATGGGTTTAATGACAGCAGTGCTTCACTATTGGTGCAGTTTTTGATATTCCATAGGAACGAGAGGAGAGGGAAGTTGTCTGTGGAAACCAACATTTCACCTGTATATGCAGAAATGGATGGCTCTGATTTGGAGTGGTTATCCTGAAATTTGTTAATAAGCGCGCGGTCCTACAAGACGCATTGAACTAAGTGTGAATTAAGCCCACATCACCATTGGGACCTGCTGCGGCACAGTATCCAGGCAACGTATTGGAGGACTTTAATTTTATATTTTAGTAGTGGAATACCAGCTGCAACATGGTGGTCGCCTTTCCAGTCAGTTTCCACAACATCAGCTCCGCCGAGCCCCCGGCCAAGTGTTGAAGTGGTGTCCGAGATCCCCAAGGGTCAAGTAACTGTAAGTTTTCATATGAAATATGTTTATGTTATACACATATAGCATCCACTGTGCCACACAATATACAGTATACCGCTACACTGTGCCAAAGGAGTGGGGTTTACACAGGAGGAGGGAGGTGCGAAGCGCGCTGGAGGGGCCCTTACAAATATTTGCTGTGGGGCCCAGTCACTTCTAGTTACGCCCCTGCACCCAGTCCACCACTAAAATGGGTATATGGTTCAATCTCCCTTTTCTCGTCCTCCTCCTCCATCATATCAACATGCTTCTTAGGCTGCCCTCGCTCCTAATGTTTTAGAGGGTCAGCTCAGCAGCGGGCCCTCACCCATAATGTTTTAGAGGGTCACCTGGTTCCTACACTGCCTTGAAAATTGTAGGCTTACGTAAATCCAAGAGAGGTGGTATATTAGTGTTAGGTAACAATCTGCGGAAGCCACCTTAACGCCTGGTAGATGGGCCCGACATACGTTTGATCAAAAATGTGCGCAAAGAGATTCTATTTTTCCATCTATAGTAGGTATACCACTTTAATTTAGAATGATCCCCATTTCTCAACTCTATTGTTTGTGTGTGCAATGTTGTGCAGCCATTTTTTTTTATCACCCTGCTGGGGAGCGCCAGCAGCTGAGCTGAATGGTGATGCGGGGAGCACATGGATGCAGAGACAATGGATGCAGAGACACCTGAGAGAAGGACATACCTTGGCCGTTCCCAGTACCACGGGACAGCCACTGAAATACAGGACTGCTGGATCCGGGATGGTTGAGAAGTATGTTTAAAGAGAACATGTCACCAGGAGGTGCAGTGCAATCTGCAGGCAGCAGGTTATAGGGCAGGAACTGAGCAGATTAATACATAATTTTATGCTAAAACATTCAATAAAATTTAATTCATACACTTAATTTTCTGCTTTTTCTGTGCTCAAGATGATACATTCAGGTATTATCAGTGATTGACAGCATTTTCTGTGAGTGTATAAAGAGATATCTGTCGATCACTGATACGATGGCTCCTTGTACAACTGCATTCAGAAAAAGCAGAGAGGTAAAAATTACAAGTTTTGTTGAATCTTTTCCCCAAAAAACTCTATCTGCTCTGTACCATGCTGCCTGCTAATTGCACTGCATTTCACGATGACAGATTATCTATGTTTTGCATCCCTCGGTTTTATTGCTAGTATTTCTAAAATAAAGGAAAAAAGCAGGAGAAAGAGGTGCACTCTCGTCAGATAGTACACCATTGATTTTTATTCCAGTTTTTGGAGCAGAATATAAAATTATTTTGCTGGTCATAATGGAAAGCTTACAGGAGTGGGATCAGGAACAAGGTCCATATGATAACTCATATTTTCAATAAGCATGAGTTAGGAATATTTTATGTAAAAAAATTAGATGTTATTAATACCCTAATAGTCACATTAAAATTATAAACATGCTCTGAAAAATTTAACTTTTATTGTAGATTTTAAATTCTGTCTCAAATAAACATAGTTGGCGCACAACTCAGGTGACTTAAAAAGAACCTGCCACCATGAGAATGCAGAGCAATTTCCAGGCACATTTTATAAAGCAGGAGAAGCTGAACAGATTGATATATAATTTTAATGGAAAAGATTCTGCAAAAATGTATTCTTACACTTTACTCTCCGTTCTTTCTAAGCTCAGTAGCCAAGTGGCATCTTATCAGTGATTGGCAGTCTTCCCTGTATAAGTGTGTATACAAAGGTAGTCAGTCATTGATAAACAATGGTTAGCACTAGTGCCTTGCGGCGCTGGGGTTCTAGGTTTGAATCCAACCATAGATAACATCCGCATGGAGTTTGTATGTTCTTCCCATGTTTGAATGGGTTTCACCTGGGTTCTCCGATTTTCTCCCACCCTCCAAAGACAGATTGTGAACTCCATTGGATACAGTAAGTGATGAAAAGCGCTATGGAATATGTCAGCGCTATATAAGTGAGTAAAATAAATAAGATAACCCACTTTGGCTCCTGAGATATATTAGAGATTTTAAAGAGTTACTGTCTCTTCAGTTTTTTCATAAATCAATAATACAAGCGAATATAAGAAACTTTGCATTATATTTATCAAAGAAAGATGATTCTTTCTCTTCCAAAGACTCATCTCCTTCTCCCTTCCTCTTCAATAACTTCAATTCACTGCTTCGGTCTGTCTTCTGTGTAGATTGGTTGCCTGTTTACTAGAGGACCAGATTACATGGCAAATAGAAAGACAGAAAGACTTCTGCTGGTTTGTAAGTGATTTATTGTCTAACTTCATTGCTGGATTTACATCTAAACTGCTCAGTTCTGGTGTGTAATATCCTCCATAACCACTGCTGATTCTGAGAGTATGCTACAGAGAGATTTAGGCAGCAGAATCACTTGTTTATCTATCTATAATGTATGGGTAGACATTATACTAGCTATTCTCCACCCACTAGCTCAATTTTTTTTTTTGAAAAATAGTGCTATTCCTTGCATCCAGCTTATTCTGAGAAATTACATGACACAACAATTACATATTAATGAGTAAAAGTTATACTAAATCTTTTTTTCCAGAAAACGACGGTACGGTCCAAATGTGTAAGGCAAGTGTGTGAAGATACTTTTAAACATATAAGCTTTACCCCTTCCTGATGTACGCCATACATGTAAGGTGCAGCAAAAAATAAGTTCCGTTGTACATATTGGCACACTGATCAGACACAGAAGCCGTACAGGGGACTGGCTGTTACTGAGAGCCAGGTCCACGCTGTAACCATCAGCTTCAGTAAAAACCCAGGTGCCGATGGATTAACCCCTTGGATGCATTGACTGCAGCATCTAGGGGGTTTACAGTGGGAGGAGGCCCTTCTTTTACCCCATCAACTCCTCGTGAATCCAGGTCTGCCAGCTATGGAAGCCTATAAGGCCCAATCCCTCCTCCCCAGCCCAGTGTGATACTGCCAATGCAGTTTAATACAGCATGTATTGTAATGCATTGAACCAGCGATCAGACCCTTAAAAGATGAAGTCCCATAGTGGGACAAAAACAAAGGTGTTTTATACAAATAGAAAAATGAGTTTCAAGTGTAAAAAAAAAAGCTCCCTTCCCCCTATCAAGCTTTTGTAAAAATATATAAAAAGGTAAAAAGAAAAAAGAAAACATAGATATATTAGGTATTGCCGTGACTGTAACGACCAGCTCTATAAAAACATCAACTGATCTACATCATGAGGTGATTGCCATAAAGAAAAAAGAAAAACTATGCCAGAACAGCCATTATTTTCAAAATTGTTTCACCTTTTGTGGGTTTCCACTGTAGGGGTACCTCGGGGTCTCTTCAAATGCGACATGGGGCCCGAAAACCATTCCAGCAAAATATTCCCTCCAAAAGCCAAATGGAAGTCTTTCCCTTCTGAGCCCTGTCATGAACAGCAGTTTACAACCACATATGAGGTGGTGCTGTATGCAGGATAAAATGCTTAACAAACAGTGGGGTTTTCTCCTGTTAACATAAATAAAATAAAACATTTTGGGCTAAAGCTAAATTTTATTGAAATGAAATTTTTTTTTCTTTTTCATAGCCAAGTGTCTCTAAATTCTTTGAAACGCCTGTTGTGTCAAGTGCTCATTACATCCCTCAAAAAATTCCTTGAGGGATTCAGTTTCCAAAATGGGGTCCTTTTTGAGGTATTTCTACTGTAGAGGTACCTCAATGTCTCTTCAAATGCAACATGATGCCCAATAAACAGTTCGACAAAGTCTGCCCTCCAAAAACAATATGTCACTTCTTCCCTTCTGAGACCTGCAGTTTATGCAGCAGTTTATGACCACATATGGGATTTTTCTGTAAATTGCTGAATCAGAGTAAAAAAAATATTGAGATTTGTTTTGCTGTTAACCGTTATTATCTTAGAAGAAATTGATTAAAATGGAAAATCTGCAAAAAAAATTAAATTTTAAAATTTTGCCTCCATTTTGCCTTCATTCCTGTGGAATACCTAAATGGTAACAAGTCAACATTTCTAATATTAGGTTTGAATTATTTGAGGGCTGTAGTTTCTAAAATGGGATAATTTATGGGTTATTTCCACTATGCAAGCCGCTCAAAGACACTTGAACTGAATCGGTCAAATTTCCTTGAATATTTGCTTCTAAAATTCTAAGTCTTCTAATGTCTTAAAATAAAATAACATTTACAAAATTATGCCAACATGAACTAGACATATGGTTAATGCTAACTAATACCAGTAAACTATTTCATGAGGTATCGCTATCTGTCTTAAAAGCAAAGAAATTGTAATTTGGAAAATTGTAAATTTTTAGTAAATTTTTTAAATAAAGGTAAAATATATTGACCCAAACTGACCGTTAACATAAAGTACAATGTCTCATAAAAACAATCTCAGATGCATAAGTAAAAGAATTATGAAGTTATTACCACATAAAGTGACACATAAATCTAGTAAAACCGGCACTCTTCACTTGATTGACCACACTGAGAGCAATATGGGTAAATACAATATATTTATTTGGACTTTGATCATAAAAGTATGTTGGGAAAGATGTCCCTTAGATGGAGATGTCACTTTAAGAAAAGGGGAGGGAGTAGGTGTTACCCTTCCATGTTCGAACTTAAGGTGTATATAATAAATGCATAAAATTTGCAGAAATAGTAAAAAAATATTCCAGGTAAGAAAATTTTAAAGTAAAAAAATGTTTTTGTAAAAAATTAATTAAGAGGTCAGTTAATTAAAAAAGATTAAAAATTAAAAAAGTGCATGAGATGCATGTGGTGCATGTCTTGTTTGCACCTTTTTAATGGAAAGGGAGATTCCTTGTATTTGTAGTCCCGCGTCTATCTTCAATGGTCGTATCTTCAATGGTCGTCTATAATCAGACGTATAATAGTTAATGTACAGTAGATAGTCACAGGTATGGGGATGTGTAAATGTATAGGTGGCAGATTGATCAATCAGTGATCATTTCACCATATATTTCTATACATTTATCTCCCAATAATATATATCGTTCTGAGATCTCTAGATCAAGGATCTCTTGGTATATCCATGTAGTTTACAATCGGATGATTTCCTTAGTTAAACAGTTAGTAGTATATTTGGGTTCTCTCCTTATTTATATGCCAGTCACTGTAACAGTAAAGTACATAGAGGTACAGAAAATGGATGTCAGTCAGTTGTTGTGCCTAGTGCGGCGTCCCACACATTGTTAGGCTCACACTCTGACTGAAGGTACCTTCTCCATTGGTTCCGCTTGTTACAGCTGCCGATGCGCCTTCCAGGATTGTCTCCTTCGGCGTCCCACGTGTCTGTGACGTCACTGGCGTCCCACGTGTCTCGGGTCTGTTCGGCGTTCGCTGTATTCACCATCTTCAGGGAAGGTCTAAGAATGAAAAGCGCTTTCCAGGATATTCACGAGTTGTGTCCGGTTGATACTTTTGTTGCGGGTCTCTCTGTTTCTCTACCATACGCGTTTCGGGGTCTTAACTGCCTCCTTCATCAGTGGTTACCCGCTATCTGTCAATTGGCTGGTTTATATACCCTATGTCTAATTAGAAGTCTGGATTGGATTGTGTTGTGGATCTGGCAAATCCTGTGATGTTGCTTCTTTTTCTCTATCATTTGTTTTTTAGTGATTCCATTGAAATTGAGGTTGTCATTTTTAAAATACAGAGAGTGGAGTCATTCTTATGATATTTACTTCAAGGCATTTTTGTTTTGAACGTTTTTTCTAGTTGAATCGTTTCGCTTATGTGAAGAGTGCCGGTTTTACTACATTTATATTTATATCTTACTTTTTCTGATTGGGTGAATCAGCTAAACCTGAGCACCTATACATGGTATTGGTTGGGTGAGCCACCCGTTATTTACAATTGTCTTATAAAGTGACACATGTCAGATTTAATATAGTTCAAATAGCCATAGTCTATGTCAGATTTGAAATATTAGGCTGTGCCAGGAAGGTGAAAACTGTCTGTGTCTGAAAAGGGTTAATACTTTATTTTTATCAATTAACAATGCAACGTGACTGAACAAAAGAGAAATCTAAATCAAATCAACATTTGGTGACACTATCCTTTGCCTTTAAAACAGCATCAATTCTTCAAGGTACACTTGCAGACAGCTTTTGAAGGAACTCGGCAGGGAGGTTGTTCCAAACATCTTGGAGAACTAACCACAGATTATCGTGGATGTAAGCTTGCTCAAATCCTTCTGCCTCTTCATGCTATCCCAGGCAGATTTGATAATGTTGTGATCAGGGCTGTCTGGGGGCCAAATTATCACTTACAGGACTCCTTGTTCTTCTTTACACTGAAGATAGTTAAACAAGACACAAGGTAGTTATACTGCATGAGCAAGGTCTCTCCCAGGCAAAGATTTTGAAGTATACTGGGGTTTGAAGATGTGCTTTTTAAGCTTTTTTTTAAGAAGCACAAAAAAGGGCAACACTGAGCACTGTAGACACAGTGGTCGGCCAAGTAAACTTAATTCAGGAGATGAAAGACACATGACTCTTAGGGCTCACTCAGACCACAGTCTGTGTTTTTTGGTCTGCAAAGTATGGATCCGCAAAACACGGACACCAGGCGTGTGTGTTACACATTTTGCGGAATGCCCACAACCAGCCCTATAATAGAAGTGCAGACAAGAATAGGACATGCTCTGTCTTTCTGCAGGGCCTCGGACACATAAATACGGTCATCTGAATGAGCCCTTAGTTCCCTTTAAAACTGTAAGATGTGCAGTGATCCAGCGGATCAGTGATAAAAGTTAATTGTTTTTCAGTAGTTAAATGTTGTGATTTAACCCCTTCTAACCCAGGCCTGGTCTCACCTTCCTGCCCAGGCCTAATTTTGCAAATCTGACGTATCACTTTATGTGGTAATACCTTTGAAATGCTTTTACTTATCTAATCAATTCTGAGATTGTTTTCTGGTGACACATTGCATTTCATGTTAGCGATATATTTGGGCCAATATTTTCTTGCATTATTTATTTAAAAATTCAAAATTTACAGAAAATATGGAAAATTCCACAATTTTCTAAATTTTAATTTCTCTACTTTTAAGACAGTAACACCTCATAAAATAGTTATTAATCAATATTCCCCATATGTCTACTTTATGTTGGCATCATTTTCTAAATGTCATTTTATTTTTTAGGACAGTAGAAGGCTTAGAATTTTCGAAGCAAATTTTAAAAAATTTCCCCAATTTTTTTTTTAATCACCCATGCAATTATAAAGGGATTTTGAGGGGCTTACATAATAGAAACCACAGATGGATTACCCCATTTTAAAAACAACACCCCTCAAGTTATTTAAAATGATGTTACAATCTTTTTTAACCCTTGAGGTGTTCCACAAGAATTAACCCCTTAAGGACCGGGCTCATTTTCACCTTAAGGACCAGGCCATTTTTTGGAAATCTGACCAGTGTCACTTTAAGTGCTAATAACTTTAAAACGCTTTGACTTATCCAGCCCATTCTGAGATTGTTGTTTCATCACATATTGTACTTCATGACACTGGTAAAATAAAGTCAAAAAAATTATTTTTTTTGCACAAAAAAAATACCTAATTTACCAAAAATTTGGAAAAATTTGCAAATTTCAAAGTTTCAGTTTCTCTACTTCTGTAATACATAGTAATACCCCAAAAAATTGTGATGACTTTACATTCCCTATATGTCTACTTCATGTGTGAATTGTTTTGGGAATGATATTTTATTTTTTGGGGATGTTATAAGGCTTAGAAGTTTAGAAGCAAATCTTGAAATTTTTCAGAAATTTACAAAAACTAAATTTTTAGGGACCAGTTCAGGTCTGAAGTCGATTTGCGAGGCTTACATAATAGAAACCACCCAAAAATGACCCCATCTAAGAAACTACACCCCTCAAGGTATTCAAAACTGATTTTGCATACATTATTAACCCTTTAGGTGTTGCACAAGAGTTATTGGCAAATGGGGAGGAAATTTGAGAATTTAATTTTTTTGTCTAATTTTTCATTTTAACCCATTTTTTCCACTAACAAAGCAAGGGTTAACAGCCAAACAAGACTGTATCTTTATTGCCCTGACTCTGCTGTTTACAGAAACACCCCATATGTGGCCGTAAACTACTGTACGGGCACACAGTAGGGCGTAGAGTGAAAGGTGCGCCATTTGGTTTTTGGAAGGCAGATTTTGCTGGACTGTTTTTTTGACACCATGTCCCATTTGAAGCCCCCCTGATGCACCCCTAGAGTAGAAACTCCCTAAAAGTGACCCCATCTAAGAAACTACACCCTTCAAGGTATTCAAAACTGATTTTACAAACGTTGTTAACCCTTTAGGTGTTGCACAAGATTTAATGGAAAATAGAGACACAATTTAAAAATTTCAAATTTTTGGCAGATTTTCCATTTTAATATTTTTTTTCCAGTTACAAAGCAAGGGTTAACAGCCAAACAAAACTCATTATTTATGGCCCTGATTCTGTAGTTTACAGAAACACCCCATATGTGGTCGTAAACAGCTGTACAGGCACACGGCAGGGCGCAGAAGGAAAGGAATGCCATACGGTTTTTGGAAGGCAGATTTTGCTGGACTGGTTTTTTTGACACCATGTCCCATTTGAAGCCCCCCTGATGCACCCCTAGAGTGGAAACTCCAAAAAAGTGACTCCATTTTAGAAACTACAGGATAGGGTGGCAGTTTTGTTGGTACTAGTTTAGGGTACATATGATTTTTGGTTGCTCTATATTACACTTTTTGTGCAGCAAGGTAACAAGAAATAGCTTTTTTGGCACGTTTTTTTTTTTGTTATTTACAACATTCATCTGACAGGTTAGATCATGGGGTAATTTTATAGAGCAGGTTGTCACGGACGCGGCGATACCTAATATGTATACATTTTTTTTATTTATGTAAGTTTTATACAATAACTTCATTTTTAAAACCAAAAAAATGTTTTAGTGTCTCCATAGTCTAAGAGCCATAGTTTTTTCAGTTTTTGGCCGATTATCTTGAGTAGGGTCTCATTTTTTGCGGGATGAGATGACGGTTTGATTGGCACTATTTTGGGGTGCATATGACTTTTTGATCGCTTGCTATTACACTTTTTGTGACCTAAAATGGCAAAAAATGGCTTTTTACACTGTTTTTATTTTTATTTTTTTACGGTGGTCATCTGAGGGGTTAGGTCATGTGATATTTTTATAGAGCCGGTCGATACGGATGCGGCGATACCTAATATGTATACTTTTTTTTTATTTATGTAAGTTTTACACAATGATTTCATTTTTGAAACAAAAAAAAATCATGTTTTAGTGTTTCCATAGTCTAAGAGCCATAGTTTTTTCAGCTTTTGGGCGATTATCTTGAGTAGGGTCTCATTTTTTGCGGGATGAGATGACGGTTTGATTGGTACTATTTTGGCGTACATGCGACTTTTTTGATCACTTTTATTACCTTTTTTGGGAAGTAAGGTGGGCAAAATTTCAATTTTCTCATAGTTTTTATTTTTTTATTTTTATGGCGTTCACCGTGCGGGGAAAGTAACATGACCATTTTATAGATCAAGTCGTTACGGACGCGGCGATACCTAATATGTGTAGTTTATTTTATTTTTTTAATTTTTATTCAGTGATAAATGTTTTTTTTTTTATCTTAACTTTTTTCACTTTTTTTTACATTTTTTTGACCCAGACCCGCTTGGTTCTTGAAGATCCAGTGGGTCTGATGTCTGTATAATACAGTACAGTACAATATATATTGTTCTGTACTGTATTTTACTTACACTGAACAGATCTATGCTTTCAGCATAGATCTGTTCAGCACCATGGACAGCAGGACGCCTGAGCAGGCGTCCTGTTGCCATGGGAACCCTCCCCGTCTGCTCAGAACTTCGCAGACGGGGAAGGGTAAGCACGGGGCTGAGGGGGGCTCTCTGGGGGCTCTCTCCCTCTCCATCGGGGGGCTGCAAAGGCACAGCAGCCCCCCGATGGAGAGGGAGTGAGCTCCCT
Source organism: Bufo bufo (assembly GCF_905171765.1). NCBI lineage: Eukaryota > Metazoa > Chordata > Amphibia > Anura > Bufonidae > Bufo > Bufo bufo. Next base: position 284,826,326 of record NC_053390.1, on the reverse strand, counting down.
GACCGATGACAGTTAACTTTTTCCATACAGCGGTCCGTACAGACCGCGGTATGGAAAGGGTTAAACGGCTGACATCTGCACAGATGTCAGCCGTTTATACCAGGGTGCCAGCAATGTGCTGGCACCCTGGTATAACCACTAGAAGCCAACGATCATTCATGGGAGGCGGGCGGGGGATCGCGATCCCGCCTGCCGCACCGCCCGCCTCCCGCAACGCTCCCACCGCCTGCGACACCCCCCCCGCACCACCCGCCGGCATCAAATCATGCAGGGGTGCAGGGGGGGGGGTAAAAAATATAGATTTTAGTCACTCTAAAGTTTCTGATCCCCGCGGTCAGGGACCGCGGGCATCAGAAACTGAAAAAGGCGCAGCAAACCGCAGGTCTGAATTGACCTGCGGTTTGCTGCGATCGCCGACACGGGGGGGTCACATCACCCCCCCTGGCGTTGTCACAGGATGCCGGCTGAAGGATTTCAGCCGAAATCCCGTTCCGTTTAACCCCTCGGGCGCCGGAATCCCGATTTAAAAGTTAGGATGTACCGGTACGTCCTTGGTCCTTAAGGACTCGGGAAATAGGGCGTACCGGTACGTCCTATGTCCTTAAGGGGTTAAAGGAAAATCTGCAGATTTTGTATGCTAATCCATTTTCTTGCAATACAGCAAGGGTTAACAGCAAAATAAGCCGCAATATTATTACCCTGAATCTGCAGTTTAAAGAAACACTCCATATGTGGTTGTAAACTGCTCTATGGGCATATGGCAGCGCTCAGAAGAAGCAGATTTTGTTGATGTGGTTTTTAGGCACCATGTTGTATTTGAAGAGATCCTGAGGTAGCCCTACAGTGGAATCCCTAAAATGTGACCCCATTTTAGAAACTAGACCCCTCAAGGAATTTAGTAAGGGGGGTACTGAGCACTTTCACCCTACAGGCGTTTTATGGAATTTAGAAACACTTGGCTGTGAAAATAAAAAAAATGTGATTTCTTCCAATAAAATGTTGCTTTAGCCCCAAATTTTTCATTTTCACAAGGGGTAACAGGAAAAAAGCATTTCTTAATGTGTTACACATTATCTCCTGAATACGGCAGCACCCCATACGTGGTCGTAAACTGCTGTATGGGCACACCGCAGGACAGGAAGGGAAGATACCTAATAGGTCTATTCATTTATTTTGGTTTTACACACTAAAAGCATTTTTGAAAAGAAAAAAATCTTATTTTTGTGTTAATTTCTAAGAGCCATTTTATTTATTTTTCTGGTGATTGTCTTATGTGGTGGCTCATTTTTTGCAGGATGAGGTGCCGTTTTCATTGGAACTATTTTGGAGTACATATGGCTTTTTGATTGCTTGGTATTACACTTTTTTGAAGCAAGGTGACCAAAAATGGCTGTTTTGGCACAGTTTCTCTTTTTCTTTTTTTACAGCTTTCTTCTGACAGGGTATATCATGTGTAATTTTTATAGAGCTGGTCGTTTCAGATGCGGCAGTACCTAATATGTTGAATTTTTTTATTTTTGTTAAGTTTTACACAGTAAAAGCATTTTTAAAAAAGAAATAAATCTTGTTTTTGTGTTTCCATTTTCTGAAAGCCATATGTCTTAAGTAGAGGCCCATTTTTTGTGGGATAAGATGATGTTTTGATTGGTACCATTTTGGTATACATATAACTTTTTGATTGCTTGGTATTACACTTTTTGTGATTCAAGCTGACCAAAAAATGGCTGTTTTGGCACCATTTTTATTTAGTTTTTTTAACCCGTTCACCTGACGAGGTGGATCCTATGATATTTTTATAAAGCCCGTTGATACGGACGTGGCAATACCTAAGATATTTATTTTTCTTTTTTTCCTATTGTTTATGATTTTATATGACTTAATAATGGGAAAAAGGCACTTTTTTTTAAACTTGGAACTTTTATTTTTTTATAATGTAAAACACTTTTTTAACTTTTTTTCGGACCTCAAATTTTGGGGGTCTGATGCTCTCCAGTGTAGTGTATTACTCTGGTAATACACTGACAACCTGCCTGTGAGACCCAGGGGGCTAAGTTCCCAGGGATCGGGTCCCCATCACCACAGCACGGGGACCTGATGGACGGGAAGGGAGGCCCCCACCACCCACAAACCCCATACAAATGCCGCAGTCAGCGCTGACAGCGGCATAGAAAGGGTTAATGCGCCGGCATCAGTGTATTCTTTGTGAAATTAGGCAAAACAGCCTGACTTACTGAGTCTCCTGCCTAATGGTAGTTGGGGTGCCCTTGATGGTGTATAGTTGGCAGGTTTCAAGGCACGAGGACAGATGTAGGGGCCAGCAGATAGTGGTGGCAATAATCAGGTCTAGGTGGGCCTAGTAGTACATATAGCTACATTTTGGTACAGCCTATATCACAGGTATATCACAGAGTCTACTACTCCTTAATGGCTGTGATGGTAGTAGTAGTCTCTCTCTAAACACTTTGCAATCTTTCCAAATTGACCACAGGCATGCAAAAGTCTCACAATCAGTACTGCAGTTCCCACAGCAGGGTGCAGATTCTCAAATGGATGGCCAATCCCTTATAGAAGTATTATGCGCTCTGAAGTAATATACCCTCTCCACAAGCAGTAAAGTCCATATAGCCATAAACATTTTTTTACCTTTTCTAACACACACACTCCCTTGATAACCCTTAACAATCTATGAATATTTGCTCTTTTTCTCCCAGGAGTTTGGAACTTGTCCTCAGCATGTAGGGATGGAGAGCCTCTGGTATGTAGGCCTCACACTGCACAGGCACATGCAGCTCCTCACACTTCAGCTGCTTTGGCCAAACTCAGTGGCTGATGCAATCTGCCTACACAGCTCCTCGCTCACAGAGGGGAAGGTTCAGCCTTCCTCCTGCTGAATAAGGCACGATAACTAAGCTGTGCCACCTATATACAGTTCTTGGCATCACATTCAAATCAAAGAAGGTACGTTAACCCGTAATAGTAAATATTAACCCTTTCAGCAGTAAATTAACTCTTAGTAGTGATCTAATGGGTCACTACAACAGGTTCTCTTTAATTGCATTTTAACCCCTTGGTAACGTAACTAATTTTAGCCCTAAGGACTAGTGCCATTTTCCCCCTCTTTATTTTTGAGGTAGCAATTGTAGTTTTTATATACAACAATGTTATTTGAAATTTTGTTTTACTGTGTTAAATGTGTCTGGCTATTTTTTTCTTGAGGAGTCAGATACAACCAATATATTTGTATGTGCACTTTAGTGTACAGGTCCGGTGTCCATAGATTGAGAAAAACCTAGCATGCATCATTTTTCTGTCCAGCACTGTTTGATAGCTGGCATCACACCTAGATATGCTAGATGATTATAAATTAAAAGCTAGAGATCAGTTCTGGTTTCAGTTTGCCTCTTGTATTTCTGCACCACACTGGATGGAAACTGGATCACAGGATATATTTGAAGGGGCAGCGATTTTCCATTTTTGCATTTTCGTTTTTTACTCTCTGCCTTTCCGGAACCATAACTTTTGAACTTACATAGCCTTATGATGGCTTTTTTTTTTTGCTGGACAAGTTGTACTTTCTAATGGCACTATTTAATGTTGCATGAGATGTAGCTGGAAGGTGGAAAAAAATCCAAATGTGGTGGATTTGGAAAGAAAAATTGAATTCCGCCATAGTTTAATGGGTATCATGTAATTTTTATTAATACCATTTTGGAGTGTGTATGACTTTTTGATCACTATTCATTCCATTTTTTCACAGTACATGATAATTATTTTTATATTTTAACCTCTTAAGGATACAGGGCATACAGGTACGCCCTGATGTGGCGGTACTAAAGGACACAGGGCGTGCCTGTACGCCCTGTGTATTTCCGATCATCGCCGCCCGGCATGTTGCAGTGAAATGTAGGACATGTCCTATACCAGTGATGGCGAACCTTTTAGAGACCGAGTGCCCAAACTGCAACCTAGAACCCACTTATTTATCGTAAAGTGGCAACACGGCAATGTAACCTGAATACTACAGTCCAGTATAGTATATCTTCCATGTACTTTATCATGTAGCTATAATAGCTGCCTACATTCAATGCGCCGCCTGTGCTGTTCATAGTGCGCCCTGCGCTGATGATGGCAGAAAACATCTAAGGCGATTCGGTACACCATAGACTTTTTCCAGGGTGCGGGTGCCCACAGAGAGGGCTCTGAGTGCCGCCTCTGGCACCCGTGCCATAGGTTCGCCATCACTGTCCTATACAGTACTTCTGCATCCATGCAGCTGTTCCACAATAGATAGGACATATCATATACTTCTGCATCTGTGCAGCAGCTCCACAAAAGATAGGACATGTCCTATACTTCGCTACAACATGCGAACCACGGACCTATTGGAGTCAATGGGACCGCACTGTGATGTGGCATGCACAAGGCTAGTATCCGTGTTTTGCGGATCCTCAGTTTGTGCAGCAAAAAACCCTTATGGTCGTGTAAGTGGAACCTTACTTGGCATTGAAAAACAATTCAACTGAAAAGTGAACTGTAATAGAAGTTACATTACTGAGAGATTTCAACTCTTGTAGACCTGGGGAGTTCCCCTTTAAATCTGCTATGAGTGAAAATCAGAAGCTGCTGCTCAAGTCATCTGGCAGTGATTAATAGTGGAAGTGGTTAATAACTGAATGTAATGAAATATTTAATAGGTTTAACTAAGCCACAAGAACAGATGCAGCTTATAGTGTAGAACCCTATTTACTTTGTCGAGAAAGTGACCCCTTACTAAATTCCCTAACCATAGGATCACCCACAGAGCAATAAAGGTCATTGTACTGTAGGGACATCTGTGGTCTTGGGTCTGAATTTATTTAGGGGTCTAGGGTCTGAATTTAAAATTAGAGAAGACCTCACGTGTGAGACACTGGATTTAAAAGTTCTGTAATTAGTTCCATTGTCTAAAAAGGCCTATGTAGAACTGATATCTACCACTACATGGTCATAGGGTATGGAAGCATGCATTTCCTACAGTCCCTAGTTGCATAATCATACCCTTTATTTATACACATATGCACAAATATGAAGCTATGATGCTGGCTCTGCCAATGATCAGGGTGTTAAGCTTACATTCAATAGCCATTGGCTCTTCTCAACAAGTCACTTAGAATATAACAGCAAGATCATTACATTTAGATGCTGTCTGTTTGCCATTTTGACCGTCTGAAATATCATTAATTAATGGGCAGTTAAAAGGAACTTTCAAAGTCAAGACAAAGTAGAAGCACTGTTCACAAATGTGGAACACCCCACTTATGGTGAGGCCACATGGACCATGATGCAACTGCAATGTGGCCAGAACCATGACAGCATGTGGCTGCTTTGGTTTTTAAATTGATTGGTAAATGGTCACCTAATTTGCTGGAAACAGCTCTTTCACCTACAAAACGGCATGCCAAGGTGAAACAGCTGTTTTCCAGCAAGATTATGTGGTGACCCATCTCAGCCAGTGAATGCCTTGGCAGAAATCTCTTGCCATTTCCAGTTTGTTAAGCCAGAACCAGGAAGCAGAAACCAGCTTTCAACAGACAGAAGTGACACAAATAATAAAGAATGTAACTGAAGTGTGTAAACCACAGCAAGCCATTTATTGGACCATGTGCCAACCCACAAACCTAAGGACAGGTTGACTTACATGAATGTTCCCAAAATATGGGTGTGGACCTCAACATATCATTCGAAGACAAGCAGAGGCATTTGTGCCTATCAAAGGTCATGCACCTCTGTGGTTTATAAATTACTGTTTATGTGTGCAAGCACAACAGAACATTTATTGTGTACTTCCTTGTTTAGTGCAGATAGAAAATAATAAATTATTCTGTACTATCATTAAGTTTTTTAAAGCAATTGTAAGCCTGGTAATGTGACTTTTACAGGACTACTTCTTATTGGATTTAGCAAACTAGATATAGTACATTGAACATATTTTCTTTGACTATGATAACTCCAGAGCAGAGACAACTTCAGATGGGTGGGGTACAGATTGTGAAACAATGGGCTCACCCGTAGAATTATATTTGCCAAATATGGTTGGTAACTGGAAATGGACATATTTAATTCTCAGATGTTGTTTATGAAGGTCGGCTAAGTATCCCAGAGAGATGAGTAAATAACTCAAAATGGTATTCTCCATTGATCATCCAAAATGCAAATCTCTCTAATTCACTGCAAATCTCAAACATAGACAATCGGTTCTCTATATGACTAATCCTGAATGCTTAGCTAAAATAAATGAATGCACTGGGAGAGATTTATTAACTCTGGGATCAGAGAGAATGTGATCTTGGCTGGTTAAGTTTTATGTAATCTAAAAGGGAACCAATAAAAACATTTCCTTTTACAAGAAAAGGAAACCATCACACAGCTACAGGTGCATCTTAATAAATTAGAATACCATCGAAAAGTTAAAGGGGTTGTGCAGCAATTTATATTGATGACTTATCCTCAGGATCAGCTGCTTGACAAGGAGGTGGCACTCTTGGGAGCTCTGCTTTCTGTTTATTACACTGCACTTCATCTGGGAAGTGCAGTGTAATGATGAGTACTCGCTTTGTTCACTTGAATGGAGCGAATACTTGCAATTATACTACGCCACCGCTCCATAGGAGATGACGCGTAGTGTAAAGACCAGGAAGAGGTGCTTGCATGAAGCACCGTGTCCTCATCAAACAGCTGATCGGCAGAGGTGACAGTTGTCGGATCTCTACCAATCAGATATTGATGAACTATCCTGAGGATTGGTCATCAGTATAAATTGCTGCACAACCTCTTTAATTTATTTCAGTAATTCAGTTCAAAAAGTGAAACTCAGACATTATATAGATTCATCACACACAGAGTATCTATTTTAAGGGTTTATTTCTTGTAATGTTAATGACTATGGCTTATAGGTAATGAAAACCAAAAAGTCAGTATGTCAGAAAATTAGAACAATATTGTAGATTCATGGTGTCACTCTCTAATAAGCTAATCAACACAAAACACCTGCAAAGGTTTAATAAGCCTTTAAATGGTTTAGTACGCTACACATTGATGGGGAAGACTGCTGACTGATAGTCATCCAGAAGACAGTCACTGACACCCTCCACAAGCAGTGTAAGCGACAAAAGGTCATTGCTAAAGAAGCTGGCTGTTCAAAAAAAATGGAAAGTTGAGTGGAAGAAAAAAGTGTGGTAGAAAAAGGTGCACAAGCCATAGGGATAGCTGCAGGCTTGAAAAGATTGTCAAGAAAAGGCCATTCAAGAATTTGGGGGAGATTCACAAGGAGTGGACTGCGGTTGGAGTCAGTGCTTTAAGAGCCATCACAAAAAGAAGTATGCAGAACCTGGGCTACAACTGTTGCATTTCTTGTCTCACGCCACTAATAACCAAGAGACTACATCAGAAGCTAAGGCTAAGGAGAAAAAGCACTGGACTGTTGCTCCATGGTCCAAAGTCCTGTTTAAAAGTGAATTTTGTATTTTATTTGGAAATCAAGGTTCCAGAGTGTGGAGAAGGAGTGGAGAGGCACACAATCCAAGTTTCTTGAGGTCTAGTGTGAATTTTCCACAGTCATTGATGGTTTGGGGAGCCATGTCATCTGCTGGTGTTGGTCCACTGTGTTATATCAAGTCCAAAGTCAGCGCAGCCACCTACCAGAGAATTTTAGACTTCATGCTTCCCTCTGCTGACAAGCTTTATGGAGATGCTGATTTTATTGTCCTGCAGGACCTGGCACCTGCGCACACTGCCAAAAGTACCAATACCTGGTTTAATAACCATGGTATGAGTGTGCTTGATTAGCCAGAAAACTCACCTGACCTAAACCCCAGAGAGAATCTATGGGGTATTGTCAAGAGGAAGATGATCTGAAGACGAGATGAAGGCCACTATCAAAGCAACCCAGGCTTCCATAATCCCTCAGCAGTGCCACAGGCTGTTCGCCTACATGCCACGCAGGATTGATGCAGTTATTTATGCAAAAGGAGCCAAGTATTGAGGGCATATACTGTACATACTTTTCAGAAGGCCCAAAAAACTTTTTTTGAATTAGTCTTATGCAATATTCTAATTTTCAGAGATGCTAACTTTTGTGTTTTCATTAGTTATAAGTAGGGGTGGGCAAATTGCGCTTCACATCCAGGATCCGAAGTCAATTTGTTCCTAAGACTTGTCTCCATACAGCATTAAAATGTATGTGCTGCGTGAGGCAGTAGTCTGTAGTCGCTCGAGACTTTGGTGAATAACTTCGGTTTTCAATTCTACAACTTTAAAAACATTTTAAAACAGGAATCCAAAGTCGGCTTTGGTACTGACTGGCTGATTCCCACTAGGCCTGAAGCCTATGAGGCAGTAAAGCGGCACTATGGGGGGGCATATATATACTGGCAATATGGGGGCGGAGCAGCATTACTAGCGCTACAGGGGGTGTATATATATACTGGCACTCGAGAGGGGGGGAAAGAGAAGTATTATATACTGGAACTATGGGGGAGATATATAATACAGGGGGCACCACATGAGAGGCATTATAAATATTGGAGGCACTTTTGGCATTATTACTACAAGGGATACTGTGGGGGGCGTTTTTATTACTGGGCACAATATAGAGGGTATTGCTATTAATGGGGGCAATCTTGGGGATTACTATCACTATTGGGGGCACTATTGCTAATAAGGGCAGTCTGGGAGCACTATTACTATGAGGGGCCTATCTGTATGGCTCTGTTATATCTGACAGTATAGTGTTTGTCGGGCATGGGGGAACACTGTAGGCACAGTATTGGGAGTAGCAGCATGATGACAGTGGTCTGTATACATTTGGGGGCTGATCTGGGGTATGTATAAATTTTGGGGCTGATTTGCAAAATCTGTATCAGTCCCTATCTACTATGTGCCATATAGTAATACTAGTTTCTTCTTATGTGGCAGAGGGGGCTGCACGTCCCCAACCAAAGATTTCTGCATTGTGATGGTCTGGACCAAATGGAGAAGAAAAGTAAAGTGAAGAACTTAAATCTGTGGGGACATCAACTGCAAGTCACTGCTTTTTTTGTTTTAATCTTTTTGTTAGGAAGTAATGTCACTTTTAATTGATTCGAGGTGGGGGTGCAATTTGCAGACGTTAGGGATGAATGAATCGACTTCGGATGCTTCATCCAAAGTCAAATAGCATAAAACTTTGTACAGTAGCCGAAGTTATGACTTTGCAAAGTCTCGCAAGATTTAGTGTAATAACTTTGTGAATTAATTATTACTTTAAAGGAAACCTGTCACCATGATTTTGCGCATAGAGCTGGGGACATGGGCTGCTAGATGGCCACTAGCTCATCTGCAGTACCCAGGTCCCATAGCTCTCTGCGCTTTTATTGTGTTAAAAAACCGTTTTGAGTGATATGCAAATTACCTGATATGAGTCCTGTAGCCGGAGATGAGTCAAGCGGAAAGGAGCCCAGCACCGCCCCGCGTCCTCCGAATCTCCTCCTTGCCGGCTGACGTCACAGAGCTGGAGCGCCGAAATCTCGCGATGCGCAAGCTAGCGCATGCGCAGTGTCGGCATCATGTTCATTCCCTGTGCTGGCATCAGCACAGGGAACGAACTACGCATGCGCTAGCTCGCGCATCGCGAGATTTCGGCGCTCCAGCTCTGTGACGTCAGCCGGCAAGGAGGAGATTCGGAGGACGCGGGGCGGTGCTGGGCTCCTTTCCGCTTGACTCATCTCCGGCTACAGGACTCATATCAGGTAATTTGCATATCACTCAAAACGGTTTTTTAACACAATAAAAGCGCAGAGAGCTATGGGACCTGGGTACTGCAGATGAGCTAGTGGCCATCTAGCAGCCCATGTCCCCAGCTCTATGCGCAAAATCATGGTGACAGGTTTCCTTTAAAAAAAACTTAATACCGAACGCGAGTTCGATTCCAAGTGGCCCAAGCGGTGAAGCATCCGAAGTCGATTCGCTCATCCCTAGAACACGTCATTGAAAGGGTAATTATTAATAGTAAAGGCGGGTTCAGGCACTCCAATGTACAGCCAATTGTCTGGTAGCAAACTTTCCTTCCCGACAGTCGGTTACTCGTTCAGTGAAGGAGAGCATTGCATTTACATGAAGCGATCTCCTTCACAGTATGAGGACAAGGCTAGCTATCCCTCGTCCTCATACAGAACAATTGTTTCTGGGGAGCAGATCGCTGTTTAGATAGCACAACCTGCTGCCCAGAAACGATAGTTGATATGCCTGCATGAATGACAGGATCTCCCCATGAACGAGTGATTTGTTCGTTCATCGGCTGATTGGCGGCACACTTAAATGGGCAGATTATCGGAAATGACCATTCGCAAGAAGGCTCGTTCTCTTTAATCTGCCTGATTATCGTGTAGAATTAGGGTTAAAAATATAACAGCTCTAAAATTCTCTTGATAGACCTAGATAAAGATCACTCGTCCCACTTTCCTCTCTGGTTAGAGTGAATGGTCTTAATCAGAAAGACAAGTGAGGCTGTATGTCATGTTAAAAGTCCAAACAAACGAGGACGTTAAAGAGTCAGGACAGGAAGTAGATGGAGGGACTTCATAGCCACAAAACCATCCACCCATTTCTTTATTTAAAAAAAAAATTGCATAGAACATTCACATATAGATTAAAGGGCATCTGTCAGCAGACTTGTACCTATGAAACTGGCTAACCTGTTACATGTGCGCTTGGCAGCTGACAACATCTGTGTTGGCCCCATGTTGATATTTACCCGCATTGCTGAAAAAATGAAGTTTTAATACACACAAATGAGCCTCTAGGAGCAATGGGGGCGTTGCCGTTTCAGGGTGAATTTATGCAAACAAATAATCCTATTGTACCTGTCACGAGTTGGAGGTCCCAGGAGAGACCACCGCATCGTCAAGCAACAAAAAAACGGAAATCATGTACAGACACACAAGAGTTTATTGCACAAACAAAAAACAGGGAAGGCAGCACAGACAAAACATGAGCTCTATGTACAGTCAGCACAGTGGGAGAAAACCCCCACTGCGCCACTGTCTAGTAATACTCCAGAGGGGCGTGACTAAGCAACTCTTGGTATTCACTAGAGCCCTAGATGGTAGGGTTAGACTTTGCCGCAGGAAGTTGCCAGGGTCCACTCTGGAGCGTGAACTAGACAGTGACAGCAGGAACGAATGGACAACAGGTACCAGAAGGTACCGACGGCACATAGGCAAACATAACAGACAGGCAAATACAAAACAGGGCAACTAATAATACAAGCAGGAGTTCACGCAAGGGAGCAGGAGTGGCAATGAGCAGAGAATGACTTGCTCCACCAGTAGTAAACTGCATGGCCTTGCGCATGCCACTCTGCTGCAAAGGCTTGCTGAACACAAACATATGAATACACACAAAGAAACTAAAACATAACTGGCAGAACAGATAACAGAAAGACAGGAAAGAGGACGTCAAAGAGGACGGGAATGAACAAGTAGGGAAACCCACAGAGCACAGACAGACAGATACGGATCCCATGGGTCAGCAGCATGGGATAAAGAGTACAAACCAGGAGCAAAGCAGGACAAGACAACACACACCAGGAGAGCTGACACAGAACTGAGGAAACCTCAGCCTTATATACAGGTTCCATGGGTGCAGCAGAGAAGCCACACCCATGGAGCAGACAGAGAGGATTAACTCCTAATAGGCACACAGGGGAGTTAACCCATACAGAACCACAAATAACACACAGAAACAAAACCTCAGCGAGGAGCACCGAACGAGCAAGGACGGAAGGTCACAGCCAGAGATAGTGGCTGTGACACTCCCACCCCTCAAAGCCCCCCCCTCTCCTCCCAAACAGAAAGGGGAAGAAGTGGGGCAACAACCCAAACAGAACCAGGCAAGGGGACAGAAATCAAAGGGGTGACGAGGTACAAGGGCAGGAACACACACGATGACCGCAACCAGCCCAACCCCTGAAAACCAGCCTACACGGAGGGTCCGCAGCCAGTACGCCAGGGGAAGATAGCCAGCCAACACGGCATACACGTCAAGTGAACCGCACCAAGAAGTTACCTCCCCCTCCACTCTCCCTCCGGAGAATGACATGTCTGCCAAGAACTAATTGGTCAAACATGCTGACACCCCCTTTCGGAGGAGTGGGACCAGGAACAGGAACCAGACTGGAATCCAAAGAAAATCAGAATCAAAGCGGTACAGAGGTAGACAAGCAGAACACATAAGACGACCGCAGCCAGCACGCAGCCCCTAGCAACCAGCCTACACGGTAAACGCAGCCAGTACGCCAAGAGGAATGCAGCCAGCCTACACGGCCACAAAAGTCATGGTGAACTGCAGTGTGCTAACACCTCCCCCTCCACTCTCCCTCCGGAGAATGGCATGTCTGCCAAGAACTGATTGGTCAGACATGCTGACACCCCCTTCCGGAGGCCAGGACCAGAAACAGATACCTGCGCCGATAAGGGAAACACGGCCGTAGGCAGAACTGCAAGCTTAAATGCTACACCGAACGTCGCCCCTGGCAACCAGCATACACGGAAAACACTGCAGCCAGTACACCAAGGCAACCAAATCCGATACCTAAAGGCAGCATAAAGAGGGAAATACAGAATAGGGCAACTAATAATACAAGCAGGAGTTCACGCAAGGGAGCAGGAGTGGCAATGAGCAGAGAAGGACTTGCTCCACCAGTAGTAAACTGCATGGCCTTGCGCATGCCACTCTGCTGCAAAGGCTTGCTGAACACAGACATATGAATACACACAAAGTAACTAAAACATAACTGGCAGAACAGATAACAGAAAGACAGGAAAGAGGACGTCAAAGAGGACGGGAATGAACAAGTAGCGAAACCCACAGAGCACAGACAGACAGACAGGGATCCCATGGGTCAGCAGCATGGGAGAAAGAGTACAAACCAGGAGCAGAGCAGAACAAGACAACACACACCAGGAGAGCTGACACAGAACTGAGGAAACCTCAGCCTTATATACAGGTTCCATGGGTGCAGCAGAGAAGCCACACCCATGGAGCAGACAGAGAGGATTAACTCCTAATAGGCAAACAGTGGAGTTAACCCATACAGAACCACAAATAACACACAGAAACAAAACCTCATCGAGGAGCGCCGAACGAGCAAGGACGGAAGGTCTCAGCCAGAGATAGTGGCTGTGACAGTACCCATCTTTTATGGCCTACCAAAAATCCACAAGGGGATCTCACCCCTTTTGCTGAGACTTATTGTCTCTGGGGTGGGATCTCTTTGTGAGAAAATGGGAGTCTGGCTAGATAGCCTTCTACAGCCGCAAGTGCAGAGGATACCAGGATACCTGCAAGATTCCAAGTTGTTCTATGTAATTTAACAAATAAAATGTGGGCTATCCATAATGTATGGCTTAGTTGCGATGTGGTACCATTGTACCCATTTATACCTCACAACATGGCCATTGATGCTCTATCATATCATTTATTCAAGTACAGTAACTACACTCCGGAGCTTTGTCATTATGTTTTAAACGTTACCGTATTTTTCGCCCCATAAGAAGCACTTTTTCCCCCCCAAAAATGGGGGGGGAAATGCCCCTGCGTCTTATGGGGCGAATGCTGACAGTTTAACATCGCTGGATGCGATGTACGAGCGAGTGGGGGCCGGGGGAGGGACTGGGAGGAGGAGCTGGGGGCCAGGAATAGCGGTGGGGCGGTGCAGTCAGTGTACTATAGCCCCGCCCCGCCGCTCCGGTATAGTAATATAAAATGTCTTATTCAATTAAAATTTATTACATATGCCCCCTCACTCCTAAATTCCTAATAGTACCCTACATCCTATTCCTAATAGGTTCTGTACAATGCCGGCAGGCAGGCCGGGCGGCAGCGTAACTCCCTGGTGTCACGTGCCTGCGCCGCCTACTTTATGAATGAAGCAGGCGGCGCAGGCAAGTGACATCAGTGAGTGACGGCCTGCCTGCCTGCATTGTACAGAACCTATTAGGAATAGGATGTAAGGTACTATTAGGAATTTAGGAGTGAGGGGGCATATGTAATAAATTTTCATTTTATATTTGTATACTGGGGGGGGGGGCGGGGGGGGGCTGATCCGTGGATGCACAGTTAAGGGGTGGGGGGGTCTGTGGATGGCCCTGTTATGGGCTGGGGGGTCTGTGGATGGCACTGTTATGGGGTGGGGGGTCCGTGGATGGCACATATATAACAGTGCCAGCCACAGATCCCCCCTGTAACAGTGCCATCCACAGATCCCCCCTGTAACAGTGCCAGCCACAGATCCCCCCTGTAACAGTGCCAGCCACAGATCCCCCCTGTAACAGTGTCCGTCATCCACAGATCCCCCCTGTAACAGTGTCCGTCATCCACAGATCCCCCCATAACAGTGTCCGTCATCCACAGATCCCCCCATAACAGTGTCCATCATCCACAGATCCCCCCATAACAGTGTCCGTCATCCACAGATCCCCCCATAACAGTGTCCGTCATCCACAGATCGGGTCGTTTAACAGCCCGGACCAGCAGGAGTGCTGATCCGGGCTGTTTAACACTTTACATGCTGCGGGCAATGGCGCCCGCCGCATTTAAAGTGCTGACAGACTTCCTCTGTCTCCCATCAGCACCCCGCAAATGCGATCGCGGGGTGCCGATGTGTGTGAAGGATGGCTGGGGTCTATGAAGGCCTGACTTGATTAGTTTCCGGCCTCTCTGGCGCAGACTGCTGGTCAATGTCAAAATAGCACTGACATTAAAATGCAATGCACTATAGGGATAGTACATTGCATTTTAAAATCAATCAAAAAGCTGTCTGTTAAAGTCCCCTTGTGGGACTATTAAGTGGTAAAAAAGTAAAAAAGAGAACACATTTATTCAATAAAAAAAACATTTAAAAAATTATGCTTTTTTTTTCATTGAAAATACGCTTTTCAATAAAAAAAATAAAATAAAAAAAATCTCCCCATATGTTTGGTATTGTCGCATCAGTAACAACCCGGACTACATAAATATCATGTAAATTATCCCGTGAACGCCGTAAAAAATTAAATAAAAGACAGAATTGCAAATTTATTCTTAGTTGAAACGGAAAAAACGTAATCATAAGCGATAAAAAAAGCGTAATTTACTCCAAAATGATACCAATGAAAAATACAAGTCGTCCTGCAAAAATCAAGCGCTCACACTACTGCATAGAAGGAAAAAAAAAAAGTTATGGGTCTTTGGGAGTGGCAATGCAAAAACATTTTTTTCTTTAAAAAAAAAGGGGTTTTATTGCAAAAGTATAATAAAGCGTAAAAAAAACTATATGTATTTGGTATCACTGTAATTGTACTGACCCAGAGAATAAAGATATTATGTTATTTATACCGAAAAATTAACGTAAGGGGGCTACCTCTTGAAGCTCATCAAGAGAATGCCAAGAGTATGCAAAGCAGTAATCAAAGCAAAAGGTGGCTACTTTGAAGAACCTAGAATATGACATATTTTCAGTTGTTTCACACTTGTTTGTTATGTATATAATTCCACATGTGTTAATTCATAGTTTTGATGCCTTCATAGTCATGAAAATAAAGAAAACTCTTTGAATGAGAAGGTGTGTCCAAACTTTTGGTCTGTACTGTATGTTATAATGCCTTTTGTGGCGTGTATAAGTGGAAAAAGAAAAAAATATTTGCCACTCAGCGGTGCAGTTATGTTCTAAAGCCTTTTGCTGCATGTATAAGTGGAAAAATATATTTGTCATTCAGCGGTGCAGTTATATGTTCTAAAGCCTTTTGTGGTGTGTATAAGTGGAAAAAGAAAAATATATTTGCCGTTCAGCTGTGCAGTTATATGTTCTAAAGCCTTTTGTGGCGTGTATTAGTGACGTCAACACAAACTTACAGCTGACACCCTCTCCACTCTGTCGCGGGGCTCCACTTGTATAAGCATTTAATAGAACAGGTTTTGTAGACATCTATGTGGAATCAGCTGACGACGGTGTAAAAGGGGTGCGCTTCTTCTTGGCACTAACATCGACCTGTAAGGCTGAGTTCATACTTGAGTTATTTGGTCAGTTTTGGCCCCGTGACTGCCCAAATAAGTGAAGTGTGCAGTGATTCTAATAGCGACACCTGTCATCTGCATGTCATACGGACTCACAGTATTAGTTCACTACCACAGCAGACTCCCTATGTGTGTTACTGCAAGGCACAGTGTTCTACACCACTATAAAGGCTCTCTGCAGCCAGGAAATAGCTGTTTTTTAACGCATTTCGCTGCAAATTAATTCAGATCGAAACAAATTTTTTCTGAAAATTTGGCGGACCAGTCAAATCGAATTTTTCTAAAATTCTCTCATCTCTATTTACAAGTATTAAAAGCTATTAAATTAATTGTCTGGCACTGTTCGTATGTTTGCTAAAACAGTCTCAGTCTTTCCTTGAAGAACAGGACCTCCATTGTTCTGCTAAGCAGACTCAAACAGCTACGTGCCCGACATTACTCCTCTGAAGACAAATTAAGGTGCTCTTAAGCTGTCTAAAGCTCTTGCTTTTACCTTGTTATGCACAAGACCTGCAGCTCTGGTGAATGGTGTGTATCTGAGGTATATGAAGACCCCCTATGTTTATGATGCTCTTTTAGATTTTACAGGAGTAAAATTGCCTTCTTCTCTGCATAAAGGTTACAGCATTTCACTGACATATAGAAATGTATAATTGTGACTGTAGAAAAACCTTTAACCTCTTAAGGACATAGGGCGTACAGGTACGCCCTTGTGCCCTGGTACTTAAGGACACAGGGCGTACATGTACGCCCTGTGTATTTTCGATCACTGCCGTGCGGCTGGCAGTGATCGGAACCCGGTGCCTGCTCAAATCATTGAGCAGGCACCTAGGCTAAATGCGCGGGGGGGTCCCGTGACCCCCCCCATGTCAGCGATCGCGGCAAACCGCAGGTCAATTCAGACCTGCGGTTTGTTGCGATTTCTGCAGTTTCTGGTCCCCGCGGTCCCTGACCGCGGGGATCAGAAACTTTATATGCCTAAAAAAACGTTTTATTCACCCCCCCTGCACCCCCGAATGATTTTATGGTGGCGGGAGGTGCAGGGGGAGGGTTGCGGGCGGTGTGGGCGGTGCGGCAGGCGGGATCGCGATCCCCCGCCCGCCTCCCCTTGTATAATCGTTGGTTTCTAGTGGGTATACCAGGGTGCCAGCACATTGCTGGCACCCTGGTATAAACGGCTGACATCTGCGATGCGATGTCAGCCGTTTAACCCTTTCCATACAGCGGTCCGTACGGACCGCTGTATGGAAAAGGTTAACAGCGCAGGGAGCTCCCTCCCTCTCCCATCGGGGGGCTGCTGTGCCTTTGCAGCCCCCCGATGGAGAGGGAGAGAGCCCCCAGACAGCCCCCCGAGAGATCCCCTCCTTACCCTTCCCCGTCTGCGAAGTTCTGAGCAGACGGGGAAGGTTCCCATGGCAACAGGACGCCTCTCAGGCGTCCTGCTGTCCATGGTGCTGAACAGATCTGTGCTAAAAGCATAGATCTGTTCAGTGTAAGTAAAATACAGTGCAGTACAATATATATTGTACTGTACTGTATTATACAGACATCAGACCCACTGGATCTTCAAGAACCAAGTGGGTCTGGGTCAAAAAAAAGTGAATAAAAGTGAAAAAAAAAGTAAAAATCAAAAAACACATTTATCACTGATAAAAAAAAAAAAAAAAAAAATTCCCTACACATGTTTGGTATCGCCGCGTCCGTAACGACCTGATCTATAAAACGGTCATGTTACTTTACCCGAACGGTGAACACCATAAAAATAAAAAATAAAAAACTATGATGAAATTGAAATTTTGCCCACCTTACTTCCCAAAAAAGGTAATAAAAGTGATCAAAAAAGTCGCATGTACGCCAAAATTGTAACAATCAAACCGTCATCTCATCCCGCAAAAATCATACCCTACCCAAGATAATCGCCCAAAAACTGAAAAAACTATGGCTCTTAGACTATGGAAACACTAAAACATTATTTTTTTTGTTTCAAAAATGAAATCATTGTGTAAAACTTACATAAATAAAAAAAAAGTATACATATTAGGTATCGCCGCGTCTGTATAGCCCGGCTCTATAAAAATATCACATGATCTAACCCCTCAGATGACCACCGTAAAAAAAAAAAAAAAAAAACGGTGTAAAAAAAGCCATTTTTTGTCATCTTACGTCACAAAAAGTGTAATAGCAAGCAATCAAAAAGTCATATGCACCCCAAAATAGATGCCAATCAAACCGTCATCTCATCCCGCAAAAAATGAGACCCTACTTAAGATAATCGCCCAAAAACTGAAAAAACTATGGCTCTTAGACTATGGAGACACTAAAACATTTTTTTTGTTTTAAAAATGAAATCATTGTGTAAAACTTACATAAATAAAAAAAATTGTATACATATTAGGTATCGCCTCGTCCGTGACAACCTGCTCTATAAAATTACCACATGATCTAACCTGTCAGATGAATGTTGTAAATAACAAAAAAAAAAAACGGTGCCAAAAAAGCTATTTCTTGTTACCTTGCCGCACAAAAAGTGTAATATAGAGCAACCAAAAATCATATGTACCCTAAACTAGTACCAACAAAACTGCCAACATATCCCGTAGTTTCTAAAATGGGGTCACTTTTTTGGAGTTTCTACTCTAGGGGTGCATCAGGGGGGCTTCAAATGGGACATGGTGTAAAGAAAAACTGTCCAGCAAAACCTGCCTTCCAAAAACCGTATGGCATTCCTTTCCTTCTGCGCCCTGCCGTGTGCCCGTACAGTAGTTTACGGCCACATATGGGGTGTTTCTGTAAACTACAGAATTAGGGCCATAAATAATGAGTTTTGTTTGGCTGTTAACCCTTGCTTTGTAACTGGAAAAAAATATTAAAATGGAAAATCTGCCAAAAAAGTGAAATTTTGAAATTGTATCTCTATTTTCCATTAAATCTTGTGCAACACCTAAAGGGTTAACAAAGTTTGTAAAATCAGTTTTGAATACCTTGAGGGGTGTAGTTTCTTAGATGGGGTCACTTTTATGGAGTTTATAATCTAGGGGTGCATCAGGGGGGCTTCAAATGGGACATGGTGCCAAAAAAACAGTCCAGCAAAATCAGCCCTCCAAAAACCAAACGGCGCACCTTTCACTCTACGCCCCGCTGTGTGCCCGTACAGTAGTTTACGGCCACATATGGGGTGTTTCTGTAAACAGCAGAGTCAGGGCAATAAAGATACAGTCTTGTTTGGCTGTTAACCCTTGCTTTGTTAGTGGAAAAAATGGGTTAAAAAGGAAAATTAGGCAAAAAAATGAAATTCTCAAATTTCATCGCCATTTGCCAATAACTCTTGTGCAACACCTAAAGGGTTAACGACGTATGTAAAATCAGTTTTGAATACCTTGAGGGGTGTAGTTTCTTAGATGGGGTCACTTTTAGGGAGTTTCTCCTCTAGGGGTGCATCAGGGGGCTTCAAATGGGACATGGTGTAAATAAACCAGTCCATAAAAATCAGCCTTCCAAAAACCAAACGGCGCACCTTTCACTCTACGCCCCGCTGTGTGGCCGTACAGTAGTTTACAGCCACATATTGGGTGTTTCTGTAAACGGCAGAGTCAGGGCAATAAAGATACAGTCTTGTTTGGCTGTTAACCCTTGGTTTGTTAGTGGAAAAAATGGGTTAAAATGAAAAATTTGACAAAAAAATGAAATTCTCAAATTTCCTCCCTATTTGCCAATAACTCTTGTGCAACACCTAAAGGGTTAACAACGTATGCAAAATCAGTTTTGAATACCTTGAGGGGTGTAGTTTCTTAGATGGGGTCATTTTTGGGTGGTTTCTATAATGTAAGCCTCGCAAAGTGACTTGAGACCTGAACTGGTCCCTAAAAATTGAGTTTTTGTAAATTTCTGAAAAATTTCAAGATTTGCTTCTAAACTTCTAAGCCTTATAACATCCCCAAAAAATAAAATATCATTCCCAAAACAATTCAAACATGAAGTAGACATATGGGGAATGTAAAGTCATCACAATTTTTGGGAGTATTACTATGTATTACAGAAGTAGAGAAACTGAAACTTTGAAATTTGCAAATTATTCCAAATTTTTGTTAAATTAGGTATTTTTTGGTGCAAAAAAAATTTCTTTTTTTACTCCATTTTACCAGTGTCATGAAGTACAATATGTGACGAAAAAACAATCTCAGAACGGCCTGGATAAGTCAAAGCGTTTTAAAGTTATCAGCACTTAAAGGGACTCTGGTCAGATTTTCAAAAAATGGCCTGGTCCTAAGGTGTAAAAAGGCTGTGTCCTTAAGGGGTTAATTGAGTTATATAAACGTATCCCACCCAACACATATCTCTATTATACCAGTTTCCCCCAAAAAACACCATTTATCAAAACTGCCTTATTCTAAAGTTATTAGTCTACCATTGTGCCCTGTAGCAAATCTGTTTTCATATTCAGTTGCTTTTGGTTACCATATCTACGGCAGGATGAGACACACAACAATTCAGGAAGTAAGATTCAAGCATGGGGGATAAAAGAAAACTGCAAATGAGGTTACTGTGAGCAAGAAAAAACTATCTAAGGAGGCTTGGAAGTTAGAATAATTGATGAAAATACACTTTAGAGTGAAAAGTAGTTTATGGCACAACCACTTTAATTATCCCTATCTGTTTCTTAAGGCCCCTTTACACTGGCCGCGCATTGACCAGATAATCCCAAACAAGCGTTTGTAGTAACGCTCTTTAGCGATTATCTGCCAGTGTAAAAGTGTTGCAGATTGATTACCCGATGAACAAGCAAAACACTTGTTCATCAGGTATTAAGATCGTTTGTGCAGTCATCTAAATCATTATTTGCCGTCAACAGATCCAGCAGTCTAAACAATGATTCCATATGGGTACAAGTGATGGCATTAGTGATCACTCCTCCCCACATTGTGGAGGGGATCTGTACATGTAAATACAGCGGTCTCCTTCACGTCTCCTTCACTGACAAGCAGGCGATTTTTGGGAATGACAATAATTTGCTAACTCTATCAGTGCTGTAATGTTACCTCTACTAGGTATCTTATTTGTATTCAGTGCATTCCGTTTCTCTCTTGTTCTTGGGATGTTTTATTTTTATTTTATTTCCTTTGTAAATATTTTTATACCATGTTCTATTTAAATGCTTTACCATGGCTTCATTCCTTTGCGACTGATGGTATATTGCTATGATATACTGTAGGGATCCCATCAATCCTCAGGATAAAGGGACTGCAGTAGTAGTTAAAGATTTATTCCTAAAACACAAGGAGGTGGCATATCAATTTGATTGGACTGCATCACCATCAATCCAGCAATGTGCCCCCTCCAACAGATTTCAAAGTGACCCGCAAAGCAGCGCTCCTGGCCACTCCACTGGCTGTGCCCAAAGCTTCTCAACTATCCCATTTCTCTCTGAGGATTAGTGATGGTAACAGCAGTCAGGACCCACTGATCACAAAGTGATGGAATTGCAGAACCAAATGCACTTTTTTCTCTCCATCAATGGGGTTATTCCTATAACTTAAAATGATGGCATGTCACCAGGTATTGCAGTGTAATATATCAGCAATCAAAGTAACTGAAGTTCAACAACTAAAATAAAAGATTAAAAATACTTTTAAAAGAGTCCCAAAAAATTTAAAAAATGAAATAAAAAAAGCTACATTGTTCCCTTACCATGTAGAAAAAATAAAAACAAAAAAAATCTTCACAAAATTGGTATCACCACAGTTGTAGCAACCCAAACTATAGAAACACATATGGTAAATGCAGAAAAAACACACAGTGAGCGCTGTAAAAAAATAAATAAAAAAAACCTGAACAACAATGACAGAACAGCTTGATTTTTGTCAACCTGCCTCCCAAATATGATCAAAAAGTTGCACTTAATGTAACACCCCTTTTGGTGTATAGTGGTTCTCACTTCACTATAACTCATTTTGCTTGGAGCTCTATAGGATAGCAGGAGGGTTCTCCTTTTATGACTTGGGAAACCACTGTCCTGCTCAGTTCACACTCACCCCAGGAATTCTCACCCCAGGATTCCCCCAGGAACCTGATCAACAGATTTATTTAGGAAAGGATGAACTATGAAGAACATAAAGATAATGCAATAAAAGGAACAAAGCACAGATTGCAATTTTGTCTAAGAAAAACACCTGGTGAATGGGGGTGGGCTATATGTAACAATAAGCAGTGATGATGATGTCACACACACTCCTTTGGAAGATAAAGACAGTATTCACTTCCTAGCTACTCCTAGCACGAAGCTTGCTATACCCTACTGTCTAGTAATTAACCCAATCCGAACATTGGGGCCCGGTTGCAGAAAACGGCGAGCTAATGTTGGTGCACTTACAATTGTCCTGCCCAGGAACCAGGTAGGGTCTGCAACATTCAGAAGCTTAGATGGCAGTGCAGTCGGGGATATCCTCCTGGGATGCAGGCTAGGCTGTAGGGGTAATGCAGCAGCTGAGCTCTCTCCTCTCACACTGGAATCACTGGAGCTGTCTAGGCTGTGTTGTAGGGTTAATGCAGCAGCTGAACTTTCCCTTCTCACACTGGAAACACAGGAGCTGTCTGGACTGTACTGTAGGGTTAATGCAGCAGCTGAGCTTTACCTTCTCACACAGGAATTACAGGAGCTGTCTGGGCAGTGCTATAGGGTTAATGCAGCAACTAAGCTCTCTCCTCTCACACTGGAATCACTGGAGCTGTCTAGGCTGTGTTGTAGGGTTAATGCAGCAGCTGAGCTTTCCCTCTCACACTGGAAACACAGGCGCTGTCTGGGCTGTACTGGAGGGTTAATGCAGCAGCTGAGCTTTCCCATCTTATACTCCAATCACTGGAGCTGTCTGGGCTGTGCTATAAGGTTAAAGGGGTTGTCCGGGGTCAGAGCTGAACCCATACATATCTCCATTTTCACTCAGGCAGCCCCCCTGACTTGAGCATCAGAGCAGTTCATGCTCCGATGCTTTCCTTTACCCTGCACTAAATCGCGTAGGGCATAGGCATTTTCTGGAGTTCCGGTGACGAACCGGGCTCTCCATAGAGCTGCCAGGGGGAGGCATCCACCCAGCATTGAGCCCGCTGCCCTAGCCTGTAAAAATATGAGGTTAGACCAATAAAGACAGTAGCAGGGAGCAGAAGTGTTACTGTTAAAGAAAATATTAATTAATAATATTTTAGTCATATCAATAATTTATATTCATAAATAGACGTGAATCATCTATTGATAACTCCGCCTATTTATACTTTATATTCTAACTACCTGTTGCTATGCCTTTCCTGAACTACGTGCTTTTAATTGCATTACGGCGACAAAAGACTATAAACTGTATATAACCAATAAAATATTTATTACACGATTACAAGTTTACAGTCAATTATTTAAGGTATATCTTTATATATTTATATCAATGGGTATAGAAATATATATACATATAGATGCACCCAGTACAACACTAACAGCACTAATAATAGTAACTACACAAACACAACACACTCCCAACTACAATTCCACCCCACAAACTATCTAAATATCACACTTACATACACACGTTAATAACAGCACCCACCCAACTGGCTATCAACTATCCCTACGGGATAACAAGGGGTTAAATACAATCAGGGGTTATGGGAGTGATCCTGCAAGAGTTAATGCAGGGTTGGTGGCTAGGTAGGGGAAAGGGTTACCCAGGATTGATGAAAAGGTTAACACAAGGTAATATTGCAGGGATTGGTGGCAATGCATTGGTGGTATAGGGTAATGCAGGGGTATGGCTAGGTGGGCAGAATGCAGGGATATGGGAATATTGCAGGGTATAATAGTACAGGGTACTATTGCAGGGATTAATGCCGGGATATCAGTGGGACAATGCAGGGGTAAACAGGAAATAAAAAGGGTTAATGCATTGGTGATATAGGGTAATGATATGGCAGTGGGACAATGCAGGGGTAAGCAGGGAATGGAAAGGGTTAATGTGTTGGTGGTATAGGGTAATATTGGTAATGCAGGGATTATTATTTTTACAGGGATTGGTATAGGGGTTATTGTGTAGGGGAAATGTAGGGCAGGGGGTATAGCAGGGGTTAATGTATATTGGTGGCAGTGGGAATGATAGGGTTAATGATATCAGAGAATCGTTGGTGGTATAGGGAAAGGGTTACTTAGTCATTCCAGGGGGTCCTTCATGGAGCTGCTCGGTTCATCCTTCCCTTGAGCGCAGCGCTGACAGGTTATTTCAACCCAGTGGCACTCGCTCCCGAGCATCCCTCGCTACAGGCAAGTCCATGTGGGCTAGCGCGGTGATATGACATCACCAGCCCGCGCATCCAGGCACCGCTTCTAGGTGGGGGATGCTTTGATCCTCCCGCCTGTGAAGTGAACGCGCATCTCTGGCGCCGTAATTTCAGCACCAGAGGTCTGCGGCATACAAGGGCAGGGGAGCCCTTTGTTCTCCTGTCTTTGCAATGTAAAACATCTCCAGCAGGAGATGTTTTATCAAAAGGCAGAGGATCTCTATTGATCATCTGTCCTTTGAAGTGACCGAAACTGGACATAATTGTCCAGTTATCGGCATCTCCCCCCTGCAGGCGCGCTGGTATGTGCCCGCAGGAGGATTTCTCAACTGGGGGGGGCAACCGTAACTGACCCATCCCACTGGTATCATATACATATATAGATATATATATATATATCTACATATCAATAATGGGGTGTATGCATATATATATCTATATATACGCCTACCTGGCACTTCCTTCTACAGTTACACATAGCAGTCTGAACCTGGTTCGCTCATCACTATGTAGAAGGTCTGGCGGTAAATTATTATGACGATAATACTTCTCTGTGCTCACCAAGCACAGTACCATACATAGTATAGCAGATGTACTTGGTATCGCGCTCAGCCCCATTCACTTGAATTGGGCTGAGCTGCCCCTGGGCCACGTGACAGATGAACGTGACGTCACTGGCCTAGGAAAAGCTAAGAGAAGGACATAGCACTCGCAGGAACGTTGCTGCCTTCTCAAACAGCTGATCGTGGGGGTCCCGCGTGTCGGAACCCCACCAATCAGATACTGATGACCTATCCTGAGGATAGGTCATCTGTATAAAAATCTCGGAAAACACCTTTAAATTTCACTTCATTCTGGGCTCTGAAGTCAAGGAGATGACTGTGTATACAGAGATATCTGTCAATCACTGATAGGACCGCCTCCTATAGTGTTGAGCGCGAATATTTGAATAGAGAATTTTTTTTGCGAATATCGGCACTTCGCTAATTCGTGAATATTTCGAATATAGCGCTATAAATTCGTTATTTCAAATATTCTTTTTTTTGTTTTTTTTATTGTTAGATTTTTTTCTTTCCCACTTGCCAAAAGTAGTTCTTACCTGTCCTTAGGATTCCTGGCTTCCTGGCTGCTCCAGTCAGTGCCCGTTGCCGCTTCTGCCGACTTCCGTGCTCATGGAGCGTCCCCATCACCATGGGAACGCCTCCATACTAGAATGTACTGTCGGATGTGAGAATTAAGTTGAAATCGCAATGCGATTAATATAACTTGAAGTAATCGCATTGCGATTTCAACTTAGAGCTGGGTTTCTAATGGGTCAACTTGCTAGAATTAACGAATATGGAATATAGCAGTGCTAAGTTGAAATCGCAATGCGATTAATATAACTTGAAGTAATCACATTGCGATTTCAACTTAGACCTGGTTTACTATGGTTGGCTTGGTAGAATTAGCGAAGATGACGAATATTACGAATGTATTCGTCATATTCCTCAAAACAAAGATAACAAAATATTCTCCATCTTCGTTTTAGCTCCATATTCGTCAACTTCGCTAATTCTAGCAATCAAATAGGAAAGTTGACTATAGAGACAGCTGTGTTTAATTCGCTATGCGATTATATTACTTTGCTTTTTTTTTTTATAAATAGAATAATTATATTACTTATTTATTTATTTAAAAAATAAGCAAAGTAATATAATCGCATAGCGAATTAAACACAGCTGTCCCTATAGTCAACTTTCCTATTTGATTGCTAGAATTTGCGAAGTTGACGAATATGGAGCTAAAACGAAGATGGAGAATATTTTGTTATCTTCGTTTTGAGGAATATGACAAATACATTCGTCATATTCGTCATCTTTGCTAATTCTAGATATCAAACCAATAGAAAAGTTGCCTTAAGTTAAAATCGCAATACGCGATAACTAGAATAATGATGAATATTCTATTTCAACCAATATGAGCTGAATATTCTAGCGAATATTCGCTAATTTCGTCGAAATCGAATATGGCACCTCCCGCTCATCACTACTCCTTGACGTCAAAGCCTAGAATGAGCAGGAATTTAAATCAATGAAATACAAGTTTTTCTGAATCTTTTATGACAAAACTATATATCAATCTGCTCATCTCCTCCTGCTCTATAACATGCTCAGATACAATGTTCAACTTGATGACAAGCTCCCTTTAATTGTTGACTTTGTTTGTTGCTATGTATTGTATGATATTATTTGTACATAAACCCCCTGATTATAAAGTGCTGCGGAATATGTTGGCACTATATAAATAAAGATTATTATTTTTATTTATTATAATAGTTTTGCCAGATCTATGCCACCAGAGGACTGAAGTGGACTTATAACTTTTTGTGCGACATTTCAAAATGTCACAAGTGATAAATTTGGTTAAAAATGTAAATCTGCCCACAAAACATGCACCTCTTAGTAAATAAAAAGTGCAAGAAATGGTGCAAAATCCCTTAAAAATGTTGCAAACATTTTTAGCATTCTCTATTCCAGTGACAAAACTGCTAAAAAAAATAAAATCACATTTCTGTTGAAAAAGCCTTTCTTGCAATATATTAACATGCCCTTATTTTTTGCAGTGTCTGTCATGGGTTGGACTTGTTTTTTTGTTTAGTTTTTTTGCAACAAATTTACAAGTTGTCACACACCATTTGGTAAATTTGTTGCACAAAATATGGGTTTTTCAATCTAAAGTCTATTCATATTTATTATAAAGGTGCAGCAGACCACTCTTAGGCGTCTGTGGTATTCCTTGCCCCTTAGGAGGTTTCTGCGAAATATGTCCCTCTTATAGAGCAAGTGGTTGTGATGCCAGTTACAGTTAGGCAACGAGGACATAGAGTCCCCTTTGTAGATGGTAGTGTGGGTACCCAGATGTAGAGTGGCCTACAATCTATCTAGAGTGGTGTAGAGTGGCCTACAATCTATCTGAAGGTGTTGTATGCACATGTCATGGTGCTCCTACCTGGATATCCTTGGATCCCAGACGTGGTAGTCCGAAGCAAGTGCAAAAGGGGATGTTAACTTGGATGATGAAGGATGTAGAATAAATGGAGTCCAGACTTTGTATTAACGTACAACACAACTTTACTTGGCATAAACGATAATCCAAACAGTTTCCAAGCTTTATCTTGGTCATCAGCAGGTATTGACTTAATTTCTGGCAGGCAAACACTTCTGTGACAATCTCAGCACGCCTATGCTGTAGCTTTCTCAGCTCTGCTATGCTAGCTGGATTAAATAGGAAACGTCTCCTCTTCTGCTGGAACTTAGCTTAGCTGTAGTCTGTCTCTTACTTTAATCCTAGGAACTTCTTCCTGGCTTCAAGCATACTTTTGTTTGGGTCTTAGGCAATGCAAGCCCAGAAGGGGACAAGCAACCATGTTGATTTTACAGGCAAGGTCTGTCCAGCAGGGACAAACCCTGCTGCTTCTTTTCCCATACAGGGGCTGCTCTGAACTGATTCTGGTTCCTCTCCAGAGAAACTAGCTCTGCACAGATTTCCGCCACCTGCTGGTGAAGCAGGCACATTACATCTTAACATTACTTTAGCAAGGGAATACATACGCACATTGCAGAAAATAGAAATAAATATAAGAGATGATACATGCTACACCTACCAAGATAGTGGGGGTACAAAAGAGGTGGTAATGCCACTCTAGGTCATTACAAAGGTTCCATCGCTTTGTCTGTCATTGGGGCAATGGGGTACACTTGTGACTTTTTTCCCTGTGGATTACTTAATATAACCAGAATACCCCTTTAAAGATGCTCTGTCATCTGATGCAAGCATACCCTACTTGGCATATAGCCAGGTATGGCTGATAACGCTAACAAAAAGCATACCTTTATTTTTCTTCTATTAGGTCCGGTTTGGCAGGAAAATCAACTTTTTTAAATATGCTAATGAGCAAAAGGAGCACTCGGAGGTGGGCTTATGCCTTCTGAGCACTGCTTCTGTGACGCCCATGTAATTATAGTGCCGCCCTTATTTTAATAATCACGCCCCCAATTCCTTTGACTGACAGCACCGTCATAGATGCGAGTGTGCAAAATTTCAGCGCTAGACCGGACCTAATAGAAGAAGAAGAAAGGTATGCTTTTTGTCAGTATTATCAGCCCTACTTGGCTATAGGCCAAGTAGGGTATGCTTGCACCAGGTGACAGAGCCTTTTTAAAGAGTAATTGTAGCCTCTCCTGACATGTCTGTTTCAGTAATTAATTGACTCTGCAGCATTTATTCTTACGACTCTGTTTTGTGTTGTTGTTGTTTTTTTATTCCAGTTAGAAGTTATGAATGAATTACTAGCAATCTGCAATGAAGGTCCAGATGGGTGTTAACATTTAGGGTTTGTTCCTGCTCAGTTTGACAGTATTCAATCAGTGCTGCCAGTGTAACACATACTGCATGGGAAATGCAGTAGTTGCTAAAACAGACAAGTCAGGTTACAGTTCCTATTTAACCACCTCAGCTCCCCTAGCTTAAACCCCCTTAATGACCTGACCACTTTTTACAATTCTGCACTACACTACTTTCACGGTTTATTGCTCGGTCATACAACTTACCACCCAAATGAATTCTACCTCCTTTTCTTCTCACTAATAGAGCTTTTATTTGGTGGTATTTCATTGCTGCTGACATTTTAACTTTTTTTGATATTAATCAAAATTGACCGAAATCTTTGCAAAAAAATTGCATTTTTTACTTTCTGTTGTAAGGTATTCACTGATGGGCATAGTGAGTTCATGGAATTTTTTATTTTTTGTCACAAGTTAGCGGAAAATGATTATTTTTATATATTTTTTTCTTACAAAGTCTAACTTGTGACAAAAAATAAAATTTTACATGAACTCGCCATGCCCTTCCAAAATGGGGTCACTTGTGGGATATTTATACTGTCCTGGCATTTATGGGGACCTAAAGCGCGAGAAGTAGTTTGGAATCCAAATGCGTAAAAAATGCCCTGTGAAATCGTAAAGGCACTCATTGGAATTTGGGCCCCTTTGCGCACCTAGGCTGCAAAAAAGTGTCACACATGTGGTATCGCCGTACTCAGGAGAAGTAGGGCAATGTGTTTTGGGGTGTATTTTTACATATACCCATGCTGGGTGAGAGAAATATCTCTGTAAAAGACAACTTTTCCCATTTTTTTATACAAAGTTGTCATTTTACAGAGATATTTCTCTCACCCAGCATGGGTATATGTAAAAATACACCCAAAACACATTGCCCTACTTCTCCTGAGTATGGCGATACCACATGTGTGACACTTTTTTGCAGCCAAGATGCGCAAAGGGGCCGAAAGTCCAACGAGTACCTTTTAGGAGGGCATTTTTAGGCATTTGGATTCCAGACTTCTTCTCACGCTTTAGGGCCCCTAAAATGCCAGGGCAGTATAAATACCCCACATGTGACCCCATTTTGGAAAGAAGACACCCCAAGGTATTCCGTGAGGGGCATGGCGAGTTCATAGAAGATTTTTCTGTTGGCACAAGTTAGTGGAAATTGATTTTTTTTTGTTTTTTTCTCACAAAGTCTCCCTTTCTGCTAACTTGTGACAAAAAGTTCAATCTTTCATGGACTCAATATGCCCCTCAGCGAATACCTTGGGGTGTCTTCTTTCCAAAATGGGGTCATTTGTGGGGTGTTTGTACTGCCCTGGCATTTGAGGGTCTCTGCAATCATTACATGTATGGCCAGCATTAGGAGTTTCTGCTATTCTCCTTAGGCCTCATGCACACGACCGTTGTTTGGGTCCGCATCCAAGCCGCCGTTTTGGCGGCTCGGATGCGGACCCATTCATTTCAATGGGGCCGCAAAAGATGCGGACAGCACCCTGTGCGCTTTGCGGACAAGAATAGGCATTTATATTGCCGGCGCCCGTTCCGTTCCGCAAATTGCATGGGCGCCTTCCGTTTTTTGCGCATCCGCGGTTTGCGGACCGCAAAAAACGGCACGGTCGTGTGCATGAGGCCTTATATTGAGCATACAGGTAATGAGATTTTTTTTTTTCGTTCAGCCTCTGGGCTGAAAGAAAAAATGAACGGCACAGATTTCTTCATTCTCATCGATCAATGTGGATGAAAAAATCTCTGCCAAAAAATGTGCAAAAAAAAAAAAGCTGCGATCGCTAATAAAGATCCAAAAAGCTCAAAAGTGATCTTTATAGCGTCGCAGCGATTTTACAGTGTTTTTGCAGTGATCATAAAAAAAAAAATCTGTCACTGCGGTGGGGCGGACTGAACGCAAGTGTGCGCACAAGATCAGGCCTGATCGGGCGAACACTGCGTTTTTTGTAGAGCCTAAGGTGACCCTAATGTACTGATATAGATCTGATTGCGATCAGTCTTGATCACTTACAGATACTATATAGTACTAGTGCTGATTAGCGACAGCGATGACGCTAATCAGCGACTAATCAGTGACTGCGGTGTGGTGGGCGCTAACTACCTAACAAGTGGGTAACTAACTGGCGGTGATAAGGGACCCTTAGGCCCCATTCACACGTCCGCAATTCTGTTCCGCATTTTGCGGAACGGAATTGCGGATCCATTCATTTCTATGGGGACAGACTTTGTCCCGCTCGGATCCGGAATTGCGGATCTGCACTTCCGGGTCCGCACTTCCGTTCCGCAAAAATATAGAACATGTCCTATTCTTGTCCACAATTGCGGACAAGAAAAGGCATTTTCTATATAGTTCTGGCAATGTGCGGATCCGCAAAATGCGGAAAGCACATTGCCGGTGTCCGTGTTTTGCGGATCCGCGAATCCGTGGATCTGCGGATCCGCAAAACACATACGGACGTCTGAATGGAGCCTTACAGGGGGGGGATCAATGACAGGGGGGTGATCAGGGAGTCTATATGGGGTGATCAGGGGTTAATAAGAGGTTAATAAGTGACAGGGGGGGTGTGGTGTAGTGTAGTGTGGTGCTTGGTGCTACTTACAGAGCTGCCTGTGTCCTCTGGTGGTCGATCCAAGCAAAAGGGACCACCAGAGGACCAGGTAGCAGATATATCAGACGCTGTTAACAAAACAGCGTCTGATATACCTTTCTGGGGTTAAAAAAATCCAGCGAATGATCGCCGCTGGCAGGCTGTAGATCAGCTCGTTTACCTTCCGATCCTATGAACGCGTGCTCCTGTGTGCACGCGTTCACAGGAAATCTCCCGTCTCACGAGATGACGCGCCGATGCGTCTATGAGGAACAAACCGACCGCCCGCAGGACGCATCCCTGCGTTAGGCGGTCGGGAGGCGGTTAAAGGGCTTCTGTCACCCCCAAACACTTTTCAGTTTTTGACTTAATATATTTGCTAATGTTTACAGATTCGATATATACCCCTCTTACCTCAGGCTGTGGTGTAATTTCAGTAAAAATCGGACTTTAGTGATATGTAAATTTCTTCACTACCAGCAAGTTGGGCGGACTTGGTGGTAGCCGCCGCATCCTCTGTCTGAAAAAACGCCCCCTCCTCTACTTCTCTTCCGGGTGTAGGGCTGATGTCATCGGCACAGGCGCACTGAGGAAGGAGCAGCCAAGCGAGCGTCCTTCTCTCAGAGCGCCTGCGCCGAATGACGACTGGTACGGCGCAGGCGCGGGAATTGAGCTGCAGGCAGGGCCAGCTGGAGGATGAGAGCGCTCGCTGGCCCTGTCAATCAAGTGGAGGAGGGGGCGTTTTTTCAGACAGAGGATGCGGCGGCTACCACCAAGTCCGCCCAACTTGCTGGTAGTGAAGAAATTTACATATCACTAAAGTCCGATTTTTACTGAAATTACACCACAGCCTGAGGTAAGAGGGGTATATATCATAGTAACATAGTAACATAGTACATGAGGCCGAAAAAAGACATTTGTCCATCCAGTTCGGCCTGTCATCCTGCAAGTTGATCCAGAGGAAGGCAAAACAAAAAACTGTGAGGTAGAAGCCAATTTTCCCCACTTTAGGGGAATAAAAAATTCCTTCCCGACTCCAATCAGGCAATCAGAATAACTCCCTGGATCAACGACCCCTCTCTAGTAGCTATAGCCTGTAATATTATTATGCTCCAGAAATACATCCAGGCCCCTCTTGAATTCCTTTATTGTACTCACCATCACCACCTCCTCAGGCAGAGAGTTCCATAGTCTCACTGCTCTTACCGTAAAGAATCCTCTTCTATGTTTGTGTACAAACCTTCTTTTCTCCAGACGCAGAGGATGTCCCCTCGTCACAGTTACAGTCCTGGTGATAAATAGATGATGGGATAGATCTCTGTACTGACCCCTTATATATTTATACATATTAATTAGATCTCCCCTCAGTCGTCTTTTTTCTAAGGTGAATAACCCAAATTTTGATAATCTTTCAGGGTACTGTAGTTGCCCCATTCCAGTTATTACTTTAGTTGCCCTCCTCTGGACCCTCTCCAGCTCTGCTATGTCTGCCTTGTTCACAGGAGCCCAGAACTGTACACAGTACTCCATGTGTGGTCTGACTAATGATTTGTAAAGTGGTAGGACTATGTTCTCATCACGGGCATCTATGCCCCTTTTGATGCAACCCATTATCTTATTGGCTTTGGCAGCAGCTGCCTGACACTGGTTTTTGCAGCTTAGTTTGCGGTTTATTAAAATTCCTAGATCCTTTTCCATGTCAATGTTACCGAGTGTTTTACCATTTAGTATGTACGGGTGACTTGCATAATTCCTTCCCATGTGCATAACTTTACATTTGTCATTGTTAAACCTCATCTGCCACTTATCTGCCCAAGCCTCCAGTCTATCCAGATCGCTCTGTAGTAGTATACTGTCCTCTTCAGTATTAATTACTTTACACAGTTTAGTGTCATCTGCGAAAATTGATATTTTACTATGCAAGCCTTCTACAAGATCATTAATAAATATATTGAAGAGAATAGGGCCCAATACTGACCCCTGAGGTACTCCACTAGTGACAGTGACCCAATCTGAGTGTGTACCACTAATAACCACCCTCTGTTTTCTATCCCTCAGCCAATTACTTACCCACATACAGACGTTTTCTCATTTCTCTCTCTCATTTTATATACTAACCTTTTATGTGGTACAGTGTCAAATGCTTTGGAGAAGTCCAGATATACGACATCCATTGATTCGCCGCTGTCAAGTCTAGAACTTACCACCTCAAAGAAGCTGATTAAATTAGTTTGGCATGACCGATCCCTCATGAAGCCATGCTGATATGGCGTTATTTGCTTATTTCCGTTGAGATGCTCTAACATAGCATCTCTCAGAAAACCTTCAAACAGTTTACCCACAACAGATGTTAAACTTACCGGCCTATAGTTTCCAGGCTCTGTTTTTGGACCCTTTTTGAATATTGGCACCACATTTGCTATGCGCCAATCTTGTGGGACATTCCCTGTCAGTATACAGTGCGCAAATATCAGAAATAAGGGTCTGGCTATGACATTTCTTAATTCCCTTAGGATACGGGGGTGTATACCATCCGATCCTGGCGATTTGTCTATTTTAATCTTTTTAAGTCGCTGTTGTACTCCTGGGTCAGACAGGACACTTTTAATGGGGAATTTATTTTTACATTCAGCATTTCATCTGACAGTTTATTTTCCTCCGTGAATACATTGGAGAAAAAAATATTTAACAGCTTTGCTTTCTCCTCGTTGCTCTCTGCGACTCCCCCCTCATTACTCTTTAAAGGGCCAACACCTTCAGAGTTATACTTTTTAAGATTTATATAATTGAAGAACATTTTAGGGTTAGTTTTACTCTCTTTGGCAATTAATCTCTCGGCCTCTAGTTTGGCCGCTTTTATTTGTTTTTTTTACATGTTCTATTTTTTTCCTTATAGTTTTTCAGTGCTTCCGTGCTACCCTCCTGTTTTAGTGTTTTATATGCTTTCTTTTTGTCATTTATTGCTTTCTTTACAGTTCTGTTTATCCACATTGGTTTCTTTTTGTTCCTTAACCTTTTATTCCCATACAGTATGTACCTCTCACAATGAGATTTTAGGATGCTTTTAAAGATATCCCATTTTGTGGCTGTATTTTTATTTAGGCCTATGACCTCTCTTAGTTGGCTAAATTTAGCTTTTTTGAAGTTTGGTATTTTTGTTCCTCCGTGTAGAAACGCTCTTTTGAATGATAATTGGAAGGTTATTACTTTATGGTCACTATTTCCCAGGTGTCCCCCAACCTGCACGTCTGTTGTTCTGTCAGGCCTATTGGTTAATACTAAGTCCAGTAAGGCCGTCCCTCTAGTCGGGTCCTGAACCAGTTGGGAGAGGTAATTGTCTTTGGTTATTGCCAAGAACCTGTTTCCCTTATGAGATATACAAGATTCAGTTTCCCAGTCTATATCTGGGTAGTTGAAGTCCCCCATAATAACCACCTCATTATGATTTGCCGCCTTGTCTATCTCGTTTAGTAGTAGATTTTCTGTGGACTCTGGTATATTAGGTGGTTTATAGTAAACTCCTATTAGTAATTTATTGTTGTTTTTAGCTCCATGTATCTCTACCCACAGTGACTCCACATGTTCATGTCCCTCACTTACAGTACAGACCAAAAGTTTGGACACACCTTCTCATTCAAAGAGTTTTCTTTATTTTCATGACTATGAAAATTGTAGATTCACACTGAAGGCATCAAAACTATGAATTAACACATGTGGAATTATATACATAACAAACAAGTGTGAAACAACTGAAAATATGTCATATTCTAGGTTCTTCAAAGTAGCCACCTTTTGCTTTGATTACAGCTTTGCACACTCTTGGCATTCTCTTGATGAGCTTCAAGAGGTAGTCCCCTGAAATGGTTTTCACTTCACAGGTGTGCCCTGTCAGGTTTAATAAGTGGGATTTCTTGACTTATAAATGGGGTTGGGACCATCAGTTGCATTGAGGAGAAGTCAAGTGGATACACAGCTGATAGTCCTACTGAATAGACTGTTAGACTTTGTATTATGGCAAGAAAAAAGCAGCTAAGTAAAGAAAAACGAGTGGCCATCATTACTTTAAGAAATGAAGGTCAGTCAGTCAGCCGAAAAATTGGGAAAACTTTGAAAGTAAGGGCTTTTTAACCATGAAGGAGAGTGATGGGGTGCTGCGCCAGATGACCTGGCCTCCACAGTCACCGGACCTGAACCCAATCGAGATGGTTTGGGGTGAGCTGGACCGCAGAGTGAAGGCAAAAGGCCCAACAAGTGCTAAGCATCTCTGTGAATTCCTTCAAGACTGTTGGAAGACCATTTAAGGGGACTACCTCTTGAAGCTCATCAAGAGAATGCCAAGAGTGTGCAAAGCAGTAATCAAAGCAAAAGGTTGCTACTTTGAAGAACCTAGAATATGACATATTTTCAGTTGTTTCACACTTGTTCTTTATGTATGTAATTCCACATGTGTTAATTCATAGTTTTGATGCCTTCATAGTCATGGAAATAAAGAAAACTCTTTGAATGAGAAGGTGTGTCCAAACATTTGGTCTGTACTGTATATCTTCACGGAGTGTGGGCTTTAGACAGGACTTTACATAAAGGCAGACCCCTCCCTCTCTCCGGTTTTGACGATCCTTTCTAAACAGACTGTAACCTTGTACATTAACTGCCCAGTCATAGCTATCATCCAGCCATGTCTCAGTTATTCCCACTATGTCATAGTCCTCCTCACACATCACTAATTCCAGTTCCCCAATTGTGTTTGTCAGGCTTCTGGCATTAGTATACATACATTTGAGAGGTTTCTGTATATTTTTTACCCTACACCTTTCCTTCTGAACTGTTCTAGTCCCTCCTTCCATTCCTCCCCCAGTCCCGCTACCTTGCCCCCGGTCTCTATCTGCACTATCTTCCCCTCCTATAATGTAATTTCCCTCCCCCTAGTCCCTAGTTTAAACACTCCTCCAACCTTCTAGCCATCTTCTTCCCCAACACAGCTGCCCCTTCCCTATATCGAATCTGTAAACATTAGCAAATATATTAAGTCAAAAACTGAAAATTGGTGTTTGGGGGGCGACAGAAGCCCTTTACGTGGAATGTTCTGCAAAACATTGTGCCCTTACCATAAATCTCTACTATACATAAAAATATGACAATGTATGGCCTCATCCACACGACCGTTTAGTTTTTTGCGGTTCGCAAACCGCGGATCCGCAAAAAACGGAAGCTGCCCGCGTGCCTTCCGCAATTTACGGGCGGCCCATTGTAGACATGCCTATTCTTGTCCGCCAAACGGACAAGAATAGGACATGCTATATTTTTTTTGTGGGGCCTCGGAACGGAGCAACGGATGTGGACAGGGATATGGAACAGCACACGGAGTGCTGTCTGCATCTTTTGCGGCCCCATTAAAGTGAATGGGTCCGCACCCGAGCCGCAAAAACTGCTATATATATGTAAAGAAAAGGAGCACTACTACTCCTATCCAGATATTTAGGACACTAAAGACAGATACTTGTATAATTATATATATATATATATATATATATATATATAAAATTACAAGTACCTGTATCAGTATCTCAGTATTAGGGCTCATGCACACAACCATATTTACTTTGCTGTCCGCAAAACACGGATCCAGATGACAAATGACATCCGTGTGCATTCGTGTTCATTAGCCCTTAGTGTCCTAAATATCTAGATATGATGCAGGCCTGAAGGCACAGATTGCGCTGCCCGGGAATCTGCCTGTGCACTTCTCTCACACAGTACTGCGGCATAATCTGTGCCTGTAGGGGAGGGAGCTGGAGGGCATCTGATCATCAGGAACAGGACAAGGTAAGTAGTTACTGTTTGCTCTGAGGGGGCACAGAGAGGGCATTACTACTGTGAAGGGGTCACAGAGAGGGCATTACTGCTGTAAAGGGGCACAATGTGGGTATAACTACTGTGAGAGGGCACAATGTGGGCATAACTACTGTGAGGGGAAAAAATGAAGGCATAACAACTGTGAGGGGCAAAATGTTTTAAAGTATAGGGGGGTGCCTGAGAAAAGATCTGCCTTGGGTGCCAAACACCTTACGCACGCCACTGCTTCTTTCATTCAAATTCAGCAAGTATGTGGTCTGACCCCTGCCTCATATCAACTGGGACTAGGAGAGGAGAGACGGTCATTTCAGCCTCCTGTACTATAGCATGCATACTATAGTACAGGAGGCTGGCAGAGGAAGGAGTGGGCAGAGGGCTGGGGTGGCTACCTGGCTTCGGCATGCAGCCAGTCAACCTCTGCCCACTCCTTCCTCTGTTAGCCCCTTGTACTATAGCATGCAGTACATGACATCCTCCCCTCTGCCCCTGATGTTCCGCCTTGTACTAGTGCTTATTTTTCCACACATACATATGCACACATGTGATGCCAGGATAGTTCTGGGCTGGCATTGGGTGCATGCGTATGTAATTGTGCCATAATAACCACTAGTACTCGACGGAACAGCGGGGGCAGAGGCAGTGGCGTAGCTAGAAATTACTTGGCCCCACAGCAAATTTTTGAATGGGGCCCCCCTCCCCCAGTAATTTTTTCGCAACCCCTTCCTTTCATGCCGCCCCCATTCCTGTGGCTAGTAAAGATCGCTCTCTCATACCAGGCCTGGCAGCTGTTCCATGCGTTTTCTACACAGTCTATACTGTCACTGTATATAATTTTATTGCGTAATACTGTTGAGGGGGCCCTGACAAAATCTTTTAGTCCTTCTCCTCCTGGATGGGCCCCCTTCTGGGTCAGGGTCCCAAAGCAGCCGCTTCCCCTGCTTCCCCTATAGTTACGCCCCTGCGCAGAGGGGTACAGAAGGCTGACAGAGGAAGGAGTGGGCAAAGGTTAGGATAAAAATTCAAGTCACTTCCCTTTACCAATATTTGATATGAAGACAAATAAACATTTAAAAAAAGTTTTTCCGTGTCTGAAAGTGTCTACACTAGTAAAATATAAAAATATTTTTCCTGCACAGCATACGTTGTAACTAAAAACAATAAAAACACGCAATTCGCCATTTTTTGGTCACCATATCCCCCCCAACAACTGTGATCAAAAAGTGGTTGCACCCCAAATATGGTACCAAAAAACTACAATTCGTCCACATAAAAAACCTTCATTCAGCTCTGTAGACAGGAATTAAAAAAAATAGTTTGGGCTGTCAGAAAATGGTGATACAAAGACAAATAGTTTTTTTCAAAGGTTTTATTTTAATTAACCCCTTAAGGACACATGACGTACCGGTACGGCATGTTTCCCTAGTCCTTAAGGACACATGATGTACCGGTACATCATGGCTTTAAATCGCGATTCCGGCGCCACGGGGGTTAATCGGAACAGCCGGCATCCTGTAACAACGCCAGGGGGGGTCATTTGACCCCCCCGTATCGGCGATCGCAGAAAACCGCAGGTCAATTCAGACCTGCGGTTTGCTGCGTTTCCGGTGACCCGATGAATTGGAAAAAGACTGCGATCGGTGGCGTAATTATACACCACCAATCGCAGTACGAAGATTTGAAGAGGCAGTGCTGGCCCTGGTGCTGAATGCTGCTGTCCAGGGTGCTGATTGCTGCAGGGGAGAGAGGCGCGAGATTCAAACTTCCTGCGCTCCTCTCTCCCCTCCTCTTCCTGTTCTGCACGAGCACCCTGCAGCACCGTCCAGTACCAGCTCCTGAGTCCCCCTAATCGTCATCCATCACCCTCCTGCACCCATCGCCCTCCAGGTAGGTTAGAGTCAGTGAGGGAGAGGCACCGTTAGGCAGGGATAGAAGGGAAAAGTTAGTTAGGGGGAAGAAAAAAAAAAAAGCACTTTTATCTAAACTTTTTTTTTCAGCTTTCAGACCCTAGACCCCCCCTGCCCCTTCCCCCCCCCCCCCCATCCCCATGACCCCACGTTCCTTTTGTCATCCGCATCCTCCTCATCATCATCTGATGACGATGAGCCCCCAAGGCGGCGGAGACGCCCTGGGGTTCGTACTGGTTTCCCGGCCCACCAAATAAGACCTCCGGAGCCCCCTGCCGATGAACTTAGCTGGTGTCCCTCAGTGGACTTTGAGCCCGAGATTCCGGATTTTGCTGGAATTCCCACAGTGGGGTTTACTGCAATTGACTTTTTTAGTGTTTTTTTCAGTAGCCCATTTGTGAATCTGATGGTGGAGCAGACAAACCTGTACGCCCAACAGTTCGTTGCTCAGCACCCGGGCTCATTTTTGGCTAGACCCGGTGGCTGGACGCCGGTCAGTGCAGCCGAGATGAGGACATTTTGGGGCCTCGTGCTGCATATGGGTCTAGTGCAAAAACCCAGTGTCAGGCAATACTGGAGTGGGGACATCCTCTACCAGACCCCACTCTACAGTATAGCCATGACACGCTCCCGGTTTGAGGCCATCCGGAAATGTCTACATTATTCCAATAATGCAGCATGTCCCCCCCGAGGTGATCCTGCCTATGACCGTCTGTATAAGATACGGCCAGTCATCGATCACTTTGGGGCCAAATTTGAGCAGGCCTACGTACCTGGAAGGGAGGTCGCAGTTGATGAGTCTCTCGTTGCATTTAAGGGGAGACTCAGTTTCCGCCAATACATTCCCACTAAGCGGGCGAGGTATGGCGTGAAGCTATACTAAATTTGTGAGAGTGCCTCAGGGTACACTTACAAATTTCATGTGTACGAGGGGCGAGATTCCCGTATTCAACCCCCAGAATGTCCCCCCACTCTGGGTGTTAGCGGGAAACTCGTGTGGGACCTTATGTACCCACTGCTAGATAAGGGTTACCACTTGTACGTGGACAACTTTTATACTAGCATTCCCTTGTTCAGGTCCCTTGCCGCCAGATCCACGTTCGCTTGTGGGACGTGCGGAAAAATCAACGCGGCCTCCCTGCCCACCCTCTCCAGGTACCTATCCCCAGGGGTGAGACCCGTGCCCTTACCAGTGAAAAGCTGTTGCTGGTCAGGTATAAGGACAAGAGGGATGTCCTTATGCTGTCCACAATCCACGGTAATGGCATCACCCCTGTCCCTGTGTGAGGTACTGCGGCAACAGTCCTCAAGCCCGATTGTATCGTCGACTACAATCGGTATATGGGAGGAGTTGATCTCTCTGATCAAGTCATCAAGCCATATAACAGGTACAGGTTGCCATGTACAACTCTTTTGTACTATCCCGAAGCGCTGGCAGCAAAGGGACATTCCTCCAATTCTGTGAGGCAGTCCTCAAGGACCTGATCTTTTCAGACCGGGAAAGAGCAGGCCGGAGTACCTCGAGAACTGGAGGCGCCCGGATCGTCCCTGGCCAACATTTACCAGGTGTGGTCCCCCATACTGGAAAGAAGGGACGAACCCAAAAAAGATGCACTGTGTCACAAGAGGGGGATACGGAAGGACACCACCACTCAATGTGACACTTGCCCCGATCATCCGGGCCTCTGCATTATCGATTGCTTCAGGGAGTATCACACTTCCATGGAGTACTACATTTTTATAATCTCCAACAGTCCCCTAGAGAACAGTCCCCTCTCAGACTTTGGAGACACGGAAACAATTTTCTTTTTTCAAAAAATATTAGTTTTAGTGCAGGCATCCTCAAACCGCGGCCCTCCAGATGTTGTAAAACTATAACTCCCAGCATGCCCAGACAACCTACAGCAATCAGCAGGGCATGGTGGGAATTGTAGTTTTACAACATCTGGAGGGCCGCAGTTTTAGGATGCCTGCTTATTGTTTCCAAAGTCTGTGAGCCATACATATTGGACATCGCCAAAAATCTTCTCTATAAAAGTAACATGTAACCCAACCCCCCCGGATGAACAGCGTTTAAAAAAAAAAAAAAAGTGTAAAAAAAAAAGCCATTTTTGGACACCTAACCACAAAAAGTGTAATAGCGAGCGATCAAAATGTCATATGCACCCCCAATTAGTGCCAATAAAACCGCCATCTCATCCTGAAAAAAATGAGCCCCTACATTAGATAGTCGCCCAACATAAAAAAATTAAAAATTTAGCTCCCAGTCTATGGAG
Organism: Bufo bufo; assembly: GCF_905171765.1. Lineage (NCBI taxonomy): Eukaryota > Metazoa > Chordata > Amphibia > Anura > Bufonidae > Bufo > Bufo bufo. The sequence continues at coordinate 284,784,951 of NC_053390.1, read as the reverse complement.
ATACTAAAATAATTTTTTGGGGTTCCTAAAAAGATAATATAGTGTAAAATCTAAATACATTCTAAAATGTAGACACATTAGGTATCGCCGTGTCCGTAAGAATCTGCCCTATAAAAATAACATTTGACCAAACCCCTCGGATGAACAGCGTTATAAATATAAAATAAAAACGGTGCCAAAACACCCATTTTTGGGCAAAATTTCCATTTGAATACTTTTTTTCCGGTAATAAAGCAAGGGTTAACAGTCAAACAAAACAAAATATTTATGGCCCTGATTCTGTAGTTTGCAGAAACACCCCATATGTGGTCGTAAATGGCTATATAGTCACACGGCAGGGCATAGAACGAAGGGAACGCCATATGGTTTCTGGAAGGCAGATTTTGATGGACTGTTTTGTTTGACACCATGTCCCATTAGAAGCCCCCCTGATGTAGCCTAGACTAGAAACTCCAAAAAAGTGACCCCATCTAAGAAACTACACCCCTCAAGGTATTCAAAAGTTACTTTACAAACTTTATTAACCCTTTAGGTGTTCCACAAAACTAAATAGCGATTGTAGAAACAATTTTAGAATTTAAATTTTTTGTTACCTTGCCTCAAAAAAGTGTAATATAGAGCAACCAAAACTCATATTTACCCCTAAAATAGTCCCAAAACAACAACCACCTTATCCCATAGTTTCCTAGATCGGGTCACTTTTATGGAGTTTCTACTCTAGGGGTGCAGCAGGGGGCTTGAAAGGGTACATGGTGTGAATAAACCAGTCCAGCAAAATCTGCCTTCCAAAAACCATATGGTGTTCCCCTTCTTCTATGTCCTGCCGTTTAGCCAAATAGTAGTTTACGACCACATATGAGGTGTTTCTGCAAACTACAGAATCAGGGCAACCCATATTGAGTTTTGTTTGGCTGTTAACCCATTTTTTCCAGTAATAAAGTAAGGGTTAAAATAAATAGAAATTCCAAAATTGTTTCTCCCTCTGCCATTAACTCTTGTGGAACACCTAAAGGGTTAAAAAAAAAGTTTGTAAACCCAGTTTTGAATACCTTGAGGGGTGTAATTTCTTAGATGGAGTCACTTTTTTGGAATTTCTATTCTAGGGGTGCAAGGGGGGGGCTTGAAATGGGACATGGTATAAACAAAACCAGTCCTGCAAAATCTGCCTTCCAAAACCCATATGGCGTTCCCCTCTTTCTATGTCCTCCCGTTTGGCCAAACAGTAGTTTACGACCACATATGGGGTATTTTTGCAAACTAAAGAATCAGGGCAACCCATATTGAGTTTCGTTTGGCTGTTAACCCTTACTTTATTGCTGGAAAAAATGGGTTAAAATGGAAATTTTTCCAAAAAATAGAAATTTCTAAATTGGTTCTCCATCTGCCATTAACTTTTGTGGAACACCTAAAGGGTTAACAAAGTTTGTAAACCCAGTTTTGAATACCTTGAGGGGTGTACTTTCTTAGATGGAGTCACTTTTTTGAAATTTTCTATTCTAGGGGTGCAAGGGGGGGCTTGAAATGGGACATGGTATAAACAAAACTACAGAATCAGGGCCTTGTTTTTTTCCTGGAAAAAATTTATTATATTGGAAAATTTTCCAAAAAATAAAAATTCTTACATTTTATGTCCATTTGCCATGAAGTCTTGTAGAAGACCTAAAGGGTTAACAAAGTTTGTAAAAAACAGTTTTGAATACCTTGAGGGGTGTAGTTTCTAGAATTGAGTTTCTACACTGCTCAAAAAAATAAAGGGAACACAAAAATAACACATCTCCTCCCAGACCTGGACTAAAGCATCTGCCAACTCCTGGACAGTCTGTGGTGCAACGTGACGTTGGTGGATAGAGCGAGACATGATGTCCCAGATGTGCTCAATTGGATTCAGGTCTGGGGAACGGGCGGGCCAGTCCATAGCATCAATGCCTTCGTCTTGCAGGAACTGCTGACACACTCCAGCCACATGAAGTCTAGCATTGTCTTGCATTAGGAGGAACCCAGGGCCAACAGCACCAGCATATGGTCTCACAAGGGGTCTGAGGATCTCATCTCGGTACCTAATGGCAGTCAGGCTACCTCTGGCGAGCACATGGAGGGCTGTGCGGCCCTCCAAAGAAATGCCACCCACACCATTACTGACCCAATGCCAAACCGGTCATGCTGGAGGATGTTGCAGGCAGCAGAACGTTCTCCACGGCGTCTCAAGACTCTGTCACGTCTGTCACATGTGCTCAGTGTGAACCTGCTTTCATCTGTGAAGAGCACAGGGCGCCAGTGGCGAATTTGCCAATCTTGGTGTTCTCTGGCAAATGCCAAACGTCCTGCACGGTGTTGGGCTGTAAGCACAACCCCCACCTGTGGATGTCGGGTCCTCATATCACCCTCATGGAGTCTGTTTCTGACCGTTTGAGCAGATACATGCACATTTGTGGCCTGCTGGAGGTCATTTTGCAGAGCTCTGGCAGTGCTCCTCCTGTTCCTCCTTGCACAAAGGCGGAGGTAGCGGTCCTGCTGCTGGGTTGTTGCCCTCCTACGGCCTCCTCCACGTCTCCTGATGTACTGGCCTGTCTCCTGGTAGCGCCTCCATGCTCTGGACACTACGCTGACAGACACAGCAAACCTTCTTGCCACAGCTCGCATTGATGTGCCATCCTGGATAAGCTGCACTACCTGAGCCACTTGTGTGGGTTGTAGACTCCGTCTCATGCTACCACTAGAGTGAAAGCACCGCCAGCATTCAAAAGTGACCAAAACATCAGCCAGGAAGCATAGGAACTGAGAAGTGGTTTGTGATCACCACCTGCAGAACCACTCGTTTATTGGGGGTGTCTTGCTAATTGCCTATCATTTCCACCTGTTGTCTATCCCATTTGCACAACAGCATGTGAAATTGATTGTCACTCAGTGTTGCTTCCTAAGTGGACAGTTTGATTTCACAGAATTGTGATTGACTTGGAGTTACATTGTGTTGTTTAAGTGTTCCCTTTATTTTTTTGAGCAGTGTATTATGTAAGCCTCACAAAGTGACTTCAAACCTGAACTGGTCCATAAAAAGTGGGATTTGGAAGATTTCTGAAAAATTTCTAAATTTGCTTCTAAACTTCTAAGCTATGTAACATCCCCAAAAAATAAAATATCATTCCCAAAATGATACAAACATGAAGTAGACATATGGGGAATGTAAGGTAATCACAATTTTTGGGGGTATTACTATGTATTACAGAAGTAGAGAAACTGATACTTTGAAATTTGCTAATTTTTCCAAATTTTTGTTAAATTTGGTATTTTTTAATGCAAAAAAAATTTCTTTTTTGACCAAATTTTAGCAGTGTCATGAAGTACAATATGTGACGACAAAACAATCTCAGAACGGCCGTGGTAAGTCAAAGCGTTTTAAAGTTACCAGCACTTAAAGTGACACTGGTCAGATTTGCAAAAAATGGCCTGGTCCTTAAGGTGAAATAGGGCTGTGTCCTTAAGGGGTTAAGTGGCGAAACATACAAAATTTGCTGTGGGGCCCAGTCAGTTCTAGCTATGCCCCTGATTGATAAGCCTAATTGAAATGAGCTCCAAATTAATTATAGGGACAAATGGAAGGCAGGAAGAAAGATGAGAAAGGCAAAAGAGTTAAATTAGAGTAGGGAGTTGTAAAGAGGTGCACTAATTGGAGGGAGATCCAGCAGATGGACACCAGAAGGGACATAGGACAATCAAGGAGAAAGTGTGTTACAGGAGTAGAAATATATTGACAGTAAAGATTTACAACCAGTTGTTCTGTGGAATACTACAGTATTAAGCAGCACCGTAGAAGTTTGTCATTTATACTATATATATATATATATATATATATATATATATATATATATATATATATTAATTAACTCCATGTGTAACTTCATTTCATTGTACTGTATTTGTAATGACACATTAAATAATCAAAAGCAAAAAGTAGTAAAACTATAATTCTAGAAATGTATTATACTTGGAGTTTGTGTAATCTTATAGCATTTACATGGGGGTCATTTACATATCTGGTGCGGATTGCGGTGCAAAGGGTATTTGGACCGCAATCTGCCACTTTTCCCTGCTCACGCCAGGTCTAAAAAAGGGGCTGTGGCGGAGAAGGGGATGGGCCGACAGGCCCGTCTTATTTATCATTTTCTACGTCTGTTTTAGGCATAGAGAATGGTCTAAAATTAAGCCAGCAAGGAAGCAGCGGTGGATAGACCAAAGTTATGTAGAGTCCAGCGCCTCTATTTTAATTTTAACTTTGGTGATCCACTGCCAGCGCAAAGGGTTATTAAGACCAGCGCCTAATATGCCGGTCTTAATAAATGACCCCTATAGTCCGAAGAACTGAAAACAGATTAGATCCATCCATATCAGTACTCACTGGAGCAGATTTACTAATCCTATATTTATTGCTATTGAACTGAGTGTACCTTATTTGATTCTAAAACATAACATTTATTTTGCTTCATTAAGATAATGAGACACTTGATATAAAACAATGCTGGTGATGCACTGCTTTACTAGAAGGATGTCAGGTTTATGTGACAGCTATAGTCCAGTGTATATTCTGCGGCTCTTTGTTGAAGGGGACGCTTAGAATTTACTTATCATACTGGGGATGCTCAGCCTAGGTTCTATCCCTGTATACGCTAATTTTGTAGGTTGGGAGAACCCTGACAGGCTGTCGTTGGAGCACCCGCCCTGAAAAGGGCGACCCCCAGCCGCTGGAACCGTGGATCTAACGCTATCAATCCCTCACATAGATCCTTCCTAGTGTACAGATGTCTAGGGATGATCTGCACCAGAATGGTGTAAATGCATCATAAATTTGGTGCAAATGCCTATTCTACTGACAAAACAACCAAAATAACTCCAATTTCCATTTCATCACCATGACGGCCACACAGGAGGTTGATCCATGACCTCTGTAGGGGCAGGAACAGAGAAGAGGTTAAATTGCCCCCTCCCACCTCCGTTCGCCAGTGTTCCTGTCCCTACTAAGGCCAGGGGCAGCGAAGAGTCTCCCTGCATGTCAGGGAGATGAAGAGGAAACTATCCCTGCTCTTTTTTATTTTTACTTTTTTAGGATGTCCGAGGACGGTCTCCTGCCTTAGCTCCAGCGGGAGCTCCCCAGCCCGCCGGCGGCCGAGTGCTTATGCTGGGCTGGGGGTATCGGAAGGACTCGTTCCGGTTCATCTGGAGCCTGCTCCAGGGCCGCATACTTCCTCCTCTCCCCCCGATTATTGATGACGTCACTTCCGGGTCCCGGTCATGTGACCAACCCGGAAGTCTTCATGGATGGGATGGAGCGGTATATGAAGCGGGCAAGCCAAGGCAGACGCTGATCTGAGGTCTGAGTAAGTACCAGTTATTCCACTGGCACCCCCAGCATGTCGGGTCCTGAGCTGCAGGTTTCTTTGGAGCCTGATGCCCCCTTACCGCCTCCCGTAAGTTCCCCTGGTGGGATCCCTATTACCTAAATTGCTTAACTTGCTTGGTAATTCTCACATCTTCCCTGATGGCTCTCCTCCTCTTTTATTCTTTCATATCCCCAGGTTAAGGAGGCACAGAAAAATATTAAAAAGCCTTCCCGCTGTTTATCTTGCTCAAAAAAATTACCTGAGGGATATGCAAAAAAGTTGTGCAAAGACTGCATTTCGGATGTAATCCGCCAAGAACAGCCCTCTCTTATGGAAAGCATCCGATCGGTGGTTCAGGAGGAGCTGAGAGCCGCCAGGTCCGGGGTACCTGATCCCCAACCTCCAGCTAAACGGCCGAGGATAAGAGATTTCTCTTCTTCGGATTTGGACATGGAGGATGAGGCCTCCTCCTCCAGACCGTGGGAGGAGGACGCCTCCCTTTCCGAAGGAGAAATTTCAGAAGGTGATAGGAAATTAAATTTTTCTGTTATGGAGATGCACGACCAATTAAAAGCAGTTTGTGCCACCATGGGGATTGAGGAGCCCCCTAAAACTCATTACATCCAGGACGAAATGATCGGAGGGCTAAGAGTAAAAAGGGCAATGGTATTTCCCATAAATGAGAACATCAAAAACATGGTGTTGGAAGAATGGTCCAAACCGGAGAAAAGATTGGGAATATCCAAAGAATTCAAAAACCGTTTAGTCTTTGATCCATCTCAGTCTAAACTGTTTGATGAAACCCCAAAAATAGACATCCAGGTGGCTAAAGTAAATAAGAAGACTGCTTTGCCATTTGAAGACGCTGCTCAGCTTAAAGACACCATGGAACGCAAAGTGGACGCCCTTCTAAGAAAATCATGGGAGGCATCCATGTACGGGCTCAAAACGAATATAGCTGCCACGTCTGTGGCCAGATCCATGTTCCTGTGGTTGAACGAATTGGAGAATCAGTTAAGGAACAGAACTTCTAGGGAAGAAATCCTTTAGTCTTCACCATTACTGAAATCTGCTACAGGGTTTTTAGCTGACGCCTCGGCCGAATCCATTAGATTCAGCTCCAAGGATGCGAGTTTATCTAATGCTGCTCGTAGAGCGCTATGGATGAAGTCCTGGTCTGGGGACAAAGCCTCCAAGATGAAGCTCTGTTCTATCCCCTTCTCAGGGGAATATGTATTTGGCCCTGTCTTAGACAAAATCCTAGAGAAGGCAGCGGATAAAAAGAAGAGCTTCCCAGAAGATAGACCCTATAGAAGAAACCAGTCCTTTCGTCCTTACGCCAGCCAGAACAGGTCCTATAAGGGCAAAGGCAAATCAGGCCGCTGGGCCTACCCTAAAGGGGGTAAAGGTAGGGGATACCTTTTTAAACCCCAGATTAAGTCTGACGATAATCAATGATGCCATTGTTGGGGGGAGAATGAGGGATTTCCTCGGCCCCTGGGAGAAAATAACAAAAAATCCCTGGGCTCTGGAAATCATTCGGTCAGGATACAAAATAGAGTTCACTTCCTTCCCCCCAACAAAATTCATCATCACAAATGTAGATTCCAGACAAAACATTCTTTCAGGTGTCCAAGAACTAGTGGAAAAAGGAGTGGTTGTTCCAGTCCCAGTTTCCCAATTAAAACAGGGATACTATTCAACTTTATTTCTAGTAAGAAAGAAAGAAGGATCGTTTCGCACGATAATAAACCTGAAGCACTTGAACAAATTTTTCCTATACAGGAGGTTCAAGATGGAATCCCTGAAGTTGGTAATCCCCCTGATAAATATGGGAGCAGTTATGTGTTCGGTCGATTTAAGGGACGCATATTATCATATCCCAATCCATCCCAACCATCAAAAATTCCTGCGATTTGCAGTTCAGGACTTACACAACCGGATCCTTCACTTCCAGTTCACAGCCCTCCCATTCGGGATCTCATCCGCTCCAAGACTCTTTACAAAACTGGTAATAGAAATGGTGGCACCTATGAGTCAAAAGGGACTCAACATAGTACCATACCTGGACGACTTTTTGATTATAGGCGATTCAAGGTCTCTCCTTCTACCTCACTTAGAAACATTTTTGTCCCGTCTGGCGGAGCTGGGCTGGATAGTGAACAGGTCAAAGTCTGTCCTGCATCCCTCCACGAGCGTGACCTTCCTAGGTGTAACCCTGGATTCACAGAAACAAAAAACATTTCTCCCTCAGGTCAAGATCCAGGCTCTCAAACAGAAGGTAAAAAGATTCCAACTGAAAAGAGTATGTTCTATAAGAGAGGCAATGAGCCTCTTGGGCCTTCTAACTTCCTGCATCCCCTCAGTAGAATGGGCTCAAGCACATTACCGTGTCATGCAGAGCTGGATTCTGAATCGGTGAAACAAAAAATTAGGATATTTAGACCACAGGAAGCGGATCCCAAGCTCCTTGAAAAAATCCCTATCCTGGTGGACAGTGGAGAAAAACTTGTCCAGGGAAGTCCCATGGAGCAGAACCCCATCTGTCACAATCCTCACGGACGCCAGTAACTCAGGTTGGGGGGCAAAAGTCGAGGGCCGATACTACCAGGGCTCCTGGGGGAAAGAAATGTCCAATCAAACTTCCAATTTCAGGGAACTGTACGCTGTCTGGAAAAGCCTGAATGCAGCCAGGGAGCTTCTAGAGAACCGCCATGTAAAGGTCCTATCGGACAACATGACAACTGTCTCATACCTCAGACACCAGGGAGGTACATGCTCAAAGAGACTCCAGAGCATTGCGGAAAAAATATTCTCCTGGGCAGAGAAAGAAGGGAGGTCCATCTCGGCAGTCCACTTGAAAGGCTCTCTGAACCAGGAAGCAGACTTCCTCAGCAGACGGAAAATAGACCGCTCAGAGTGGTCATTGAAACAAGAAGTGTTCGAGGCGATAACCAGGAGATGGGGCCTCCCCACGATAGACCTATTCGCTTCAAAAGAAAATGCAAAAATAAGAACATTCTGCTCGCTGAACCCAAGAGACCACCCCTCGAGAATCGATTCTCTATCACTGACTTGGAATTGGGGCTTGGCATACGCCTTCCCCCCTCTCCCCCTGATCCCGAGAATAATTCAGAAAATCATGGAGGGGAGGACGACTGTCATACTGATCACACCTTTCTGGCCAAAAAGGAGCTGGTTCCCCCTACTCCGGAAACTAGCAATAGAGGAACCCTGGAAGTTACCACCCATCAGGGACCTTCTTCACCAAGGCCCCATCCTTCACCCTCACCCAGAGTTCTTCAAGCTCAAAGCCTGGATCCTGAGGTCGCCATACTGAAACACCAAGGTCTTTCTGACAGAGTCATTTCTACAATGAAATACTGTCGGAAAAAAGTGACCTCAGCAATATACCTTAAAATATGGAAAAGGTTTTGCTCATGGTCTGGGGAAACATAACCAAACCTCAGGGAACCTAACATTCTGAAAATCCTGGACTTCCTACAGAACGGCCTGGAGATGGGGCTTACTCCCTCTACATTGAAGGTGCAAATCTCTGCACTTAGTACCTTCTTTGACGTCAGTCTAGCTGATCATAGGTGGATTAAGCGGTTTATCAGAGCAGCAATCAGGCTGAGGCCCTCCCTAAGATCCCGTACTCCTACCTGGGACCTAAATCTAGTCCTTGACGCACTTATCCATCATCCCTTTGAACCCCTGGAAGGCTGCACAATAAAAATACTCTCTTTTAAGACTGCATTTCTCATAGCCATTACGTCTGCCAGACGGCTGGGAGAGATACAAGCACTCTCCATAAGAGAACCTTATCTCACCATCTCAGACAACAAAATCATCTTAAAACTAGATCCGGGATTTATGCCCAAGGTAGTCTCCAACTACCACAGAAGTCAGGAAATCATCCTCCCATCGTTTTGCGACAAACCAAGAAACCAGAAGGAGAGTGACTTCCATACTCTTGACGTCAGACACACTGTACTGAGATACTCTTGACGTCAGACGCACTGTACTGAGATACCTGACAGTCTTCTTATCCAGTTTGCAGGAAAGAATAGGGGCTCAAAGGTCTCTAAGTCATCCATTGCCCGATGGATTAAAGATACCATCTTTCTCTCCTACAAGCTTCAGAACCTGGATCCACACATGAATGTTCGGGTCCATTCTACTAGAGCAGTCTCCACCACCTTTGCAGAAAGAGCGGGAGCTTCGCTAGATGACATATGCAGGGCGGCCACCTGGTCTAGCATACACACTTTCATCAGACATTACCGCTTAGACTTATCCAGATCCCCCCCCCCCCCCTAAAATCTATAATTCTATAATTCTCCTGTGTGGCCGTCATGGTGATGAAATGGAAAACCGGAATTAGACTTACTGGTAATTTTGTTTCCATGAAATCACCATGACGGCCCGTATTTCCCCCCCTTTCTTTTTGGTATGAAGTAATACCTTGTGTCTCCCCTTCGGGGTATGATGTAATACCTTGAATATATTTCTACTTATGATTCTGGCACTCAGTAATCTTTGAAACACTGGGGAACGGAGGTGGGAGGGGGCAATTTAACCTCTTCTCTGTTCCTGCCCCTACAGAGGTCATGGGTCAACCTCCTGTGTGGCTGTCATGGTGATTTCATGGAAACAAAATTACCGGTAAGTCTAATTCCGTTTTTTCTGGCACAGTGCACTTAATACATTACCCCCTTAGGGCTCATGTACACAAAGGTATTTTCTTTCCATGTCTGTTCCGTTTTTTTGCGGACCATATGCGGAACCATTTATTTCAATGGGTCCGCCAAAAAAACGGAAGTTACTCTGTGTGCATTCCGCATTACGGACAAGGATAGTTCTGTTCTATTAAGGGCCAGCTGTTCCGTTCCACAAAATATAGACTGCACAAGGACTGTTCTGCCTCTGCAGTCTAAGCATTGAAAATGTGATCAGTGTAACCTACAGTTGTGATCAGATAGCGGTAACCATCAATCTTAGTTGAATTGGCTGACAGTAACTCGATCCAAACAACAACTTGTAGATCGTGAAGAAGTTTATTCCAAACTGTGCAGATCATACACCGATGAACAAATGGATAGGTCAAAAAATCATGGTGTGGGCCGCTAACAGGATACATGTGGCTGAGATGAAGAGTAAAGCCAGAATGCAAGGGAGAGAGGGGAGGAGACAGAGAGCACAGCAGGAGGGGAAGAGAGAAGGGACACACAGAATAAAAAGGCAAACCATGCATGTGTAACATGACACGAACATCATCGGTAAATACATACGTTCGTGTGGATGAGCCCCTAGTGTGGTTTGCGCCATGCCCAGCAGTTTAGAATTACTAAGGGGCGGACAGATGTATTATGGTCAAGCTACATTTTCAGGTACATTCATCACAGCAACTTTTTTTAGGAAAAGTCACAAATAAGTGGCTACAGTGCTCCGGTCCCCTGGTGGAGAATAAACTGGCAGAACCTTTGTAACAAATAATATTTGACTTTAGAATGTCAAAGCCATAGGTATTTTGTGTGACAAATTCAACAGACACTTAAAATAAGAGAAAACATTAACTCCTTAGGCAAGCTATTTAGACCTGTACCAGATTTTCCAGTGACTCACAATCACAGTGACAGTGACTGGATGATAAATTTGGTGCATGACTATGCTTGTTAACTTTATGCCAACTATTGATTGGCTTAGTTTCCAATAGAATTTTACGCCAGAATTGTGGCACAATATTGGCACAAAATGTTGCATGTTAGGCCACACCCTTTTCCTGTAAAGTCGTGCTCCTTATTCCATTAAGCCATGCCCCCTTGCCAAGCTAGGCACAGATATGTTCTCTAAGCCTAGATGCGCCAAAGTGTGCCACATTTTGGTGCAATTTATGCCAAAATCTAGGTGCACTCACATTAATACACAGGGGCTACTACTTTGACAGTCTTATTTCCCTGTCTCACTCAAACACGTGCTAGGTATAATTTTATAGAAAAAGGCGATTAAGGCTTGGTTCACATCTGTGGCTGAGGCTCTGTTAGGAGACTCCAGTAAATATATAGGACAACATACCATTACACGCAGTAGTATTTTGTCTGGCATAATGATGGACAATATTGGAAAACCCAACGTACCCCATTCTATTCATTAGGTTCCGTGGGGCAGAGTTGGTGTTCGTTGCATGCCTGATCCTGCGTTACATAGAACAGAGAAAGAGAATATGCTGCAGATGTGAACCTAGCCTAACCTGTGTATGCTATTGATTGCTAGAGAATAGTGATGAGCAGCATAGGCAATATTCGTTTTAATGATATTTCGTGAATTTTTGGCCTAATATTCGCCATAAATTTGCAAATTCGTGATCTCCAGTCATTATTTTCTTGATTGCGAAAATTGGCAATGTAATATTTATGTTATTTTATGCACTTATATAGTGCTACTATATTCCGCAGCGCTTTACAGACATTAGCATCCAACTGTCCCCAATGGGGCTCACAATCTAAGGTCCCTATCAGTATGTCTTTGGAGTGTGGGAAGAAACCGGAGAACCCGGAGGGAACCCACGCAAACACGGGGAGAACATACAAACTTCATGCAGATGTTGTCCTTGGTCGGATTCAAACCTAGGACCCCTAACCACTGTAATACAGGCGTGGCTCACTTTTGCTCCATTTTTTAAGCTGCTAGAAGTTTGGTGAGACTGGAGAAATCTAATCCCTATCACAGCACAGTAATTCCTATCACACTACCTAACACCCTGCACTGGAACCTATCAGTTACACTACTATCTCCCACTAACTATCTGTATTATATATATGAGCTAACTAACTATCTAATGTAATTGGATAAGGAATATGATTCATATGAAAGCACAGAGCACAGCAATGTCACTGCTCTCCCTCTCAGAACTGAAAAAAACTGCAGAAAATGGCTGCTGGGGAGTTTCTTATACAGGGAGTGCAGAATTATTAGGCAAATGAGTATTTTGACCACATCATCCTCTTTATGCATGTTGTCTTACTCCAAGCTGTATAGGCTCGAAAGCCTACTACCAATTAAGCATATTAGGTGATGTGCATCTCTGTAATGAGAAGGGGTGTGGTCTAATGACATCAACACCCTATATTAGGTGTGCATAATTATTAGGCAACTTCCTTTCCTTTGGCAAAATGGGTCAAAAGAAGGACTTGACAGGCTCAGAAAAGTCAAAAATAGTGAGATATCTTGCAGAGGGATGCAGCACTCTTAAAATTGCAAAGCTTCTGAAGCGTGATCATCGAACAATCAAGCGTTTCATTCAAAATAGTCAACAGGGTCGCAAGAAGCGTGTGGAAAAACCAAGGCGCAAAATAACTGCCCATGAACTGAGAAAAGTCAAGCGTGCAGCTGCCAAGATGCCACTTGCCACCAGTTTGGCCATATTTCAGAGCTGCAACATCACTGGAGTGCCCAAAAGCACAAGGTGTGCAATACTCAGAGACATGGCCAAGGTAAGAAAGGCTGAAAGACGACCACCACTGAACAAGACACACAAGCTGAAACGTCAAGACTGGGCCAAGAAATATCTCAAGACTGATTTTTCTAAGGTTTTATGGACTGATGAAATGAGAGTGAGTCTTGATGGGCCAGATGGATGGGCCCGTGGCTGGATTGGTAAAGGGCAGAGAGCTCCAGTCCGACTCAGACTCCAGCAAGGTGGAGGTGGAGTACTGGTTTGGGCTGGTATCATCAAAGATGAGCTTGTGGGGCCTTTTCGGGTTGAGGATGGAGTCAAGCTCAACTCCCAGTCCTACTGCCAGTTTCTGGAAGACACCTTCTTCAAGCAGTGGTACAGGAAGAAGTCTGCATCCTTCAAGAAAAACATGGTTTTCATGCAGGACAATGCTCCATCACACGCGTCCAAGTACTCCACAGCGTGGCTGGCAAGAAAGGGTATAAAAGAAGAAAATCTAATGACATGGCCTCCTTGTTCACCTGATCTGAACCCCATTGAGAACCTGTGGTCCATCATCAAATGTGAGATTTACAAGGAGGGAAAACAGTACACCTCTCTGAACAGTGTCTGGGAGGCTGTGGTTGCTGCTGCACGCAATGTTGATGGTTAACAGATCAAAACACTGACAGAATCCATGGATGGCAGGCTTTTGAGTGTCCTTGCAAAGAAAGGTGGCTATATTGGTCACTGATTTGTTTTTGTTTTGTTTTTGAATGTCAGAAATGTATATTTGTGAATGTTGAGATGTTATATTGGTTTCACTGGTAAAAATAAATAATTGAAATGGGTATATATTTGTTTTTTGTTAAGTTGCCTAATAATTATGCACAGTAATAGTCACCTGCACACACAGATATCCCCCTAAAATAGCTAAAACTAAAAACAAACTAAAAACTACTTCCATATTCAGCTTTGATATTAATGAGTTTTTTGGGTTCATTGAGAACATGGTTGTTGTTCAATAATAAAATTAATCCTCAAAAATACAACTGGCCTAATAATTCTGCACTCCCTGTATAGTAAAGGGGTAGGCAACTTTACTATTGGTTATTAGCGATGTTGCTAAGCTCAGACACAGATATTGCAGCCTTCTTATTGGCCCACAAGCAAGAAGCAGTGAGGGTATTGATGAAAAAAAAAATTAATATTCTCGATTACGAACATATAGTACTATATTCTACATCTTTGCGAATTCTCGTAGTGCCGATATTCGCGATAAAATGTTGCGATTAGAATATTCACGATCAACACTACTAGAGAGTGCTACAGAAGAACTCCAATAATCCAGTCCGCTTGGGACTACCAATTTCATGGGTTATCATAAATTCTGAATCATTGGGTTAGAATACAGGAACAGACACGCTTCAACAGATTGAGATTCTAGACTATCCAAAACTGTAGTGGTTGGTGGAATGGGTCCTCTGAAAGACAAGAGTCAATTTTATAAAAATGCCATAAAGAAAAACTGATGCGTATAACGACCAATTCCAACACAGCTTTTATTTCTTATAGTGCACTTGAAAAATTAAAGCTGTGCTGTGATTGGTTGCTTTGGGAAACAAAAACTGTTTCTTTCTTAGATAGTTTTCATAAATCTGCTTCATTTTTGGGGTAAACCTGTCACTGAAAAATTTGGTCTTCTCAAAGCGATATTAGGAGCATTTCATAGTATATATAGGATACCTGACATTCAGGCCTACACAAGCCTGATGGACATCCCATTCCAAAATATGGAGTTGGACATCATTTGCTGCTCTTACAACCTGCTCTATTTTGGGAAGGCTTTCCACAAGGTTTTGAAATCTGTAGGGATTGGTGCCAATTTAGCTAGAAGCATTTGTGAGGTCACTGATGTTAGGTGAGAAGATAAGACTTAAAGGGTTTCTATCACTTTGTTTCACCTATTTAGCTTTCAGACACTAGCGATCCGCTAGTGTCTGCTTTATCTAACCATCCTAATATAAGAGCTTATTGTCCTGCCGTTTAGCTAAAAAAATAACTTATATAGATATGCAAATGAGCCTCTAGGTGCTATGGGGGCGTGATTAGCACCTAGAGGCTCCGTCTACCTTAACAAACTGCCGCCGCCCAGCGCGTCCCTCCAGCCCGCCCATCTCCAGCTGAAGCGATCCTCTCCGTGCGCGTCTCTGTTCTGCGCATGCGCAGTGAATGTCTGATCGCTTCCCTGCTCAGACATCTCCACTGCGCCTGTTCCTCGGAGCACTATGACGTCATCGGCGCAGGCGCAGTGGAGATGTCTGAGCAGGGAAGCGATCAGACATTCACTGCGCATGCGCAGAACAGAGACGCGCACGGAGAGGATCGCTTCAGCTGGAGATGGGCGGGCTGGAGGGACGCGCTGGGCGGCGGCAGTTTGTTAAGGTAGACGGAGCCTCTAGGTGCTAATGACCCCCCCCATAGCACCTAGAGGCTCATTTGCATATCTATATAAGTTATTTTTTTAGCTAAACGGCAGGACAATAAGCTCTTATATTAGGATGGTTAGATAAAGCAGACACTAGCGGATCGCTAGTGTCTGAAAGCTAAATAGGTGAAACGAAGTGATAGAAACCCTTTAATTAATTAATGTTCTACTTACTCCCAAAATGTGTTTAAAGGGGTTGTCTCACTTTAGCAAATAGCATTTATTATGTGGAGAAAGTTAATACAAGGCACTTACTAATGTATTGTGATTATCCATATTGCCTCCTTTGCTTGCTGGATTCATTTTTCCATCATATTATACACTGCTTGAATCCAGGGGTTATCACTAGGCTTGAGCGAAGAGAGCTTCGGATCATAGAAACATTTTTCTAAGACAGGCAGCGTGCTTCAGTTTTCAGTGGCCCCATTCTATGTGTTTGCATGGTGTATGACTTTGTGGCTGAACTATATACTTACTCTTAACCACTTCCGTTCCATATAAAATACTGAGAAACTTGTGGGGTAGAATGGAAAACAAATGCAATTCAGACACCGTTTTTTTTTTATTTAGTTTTGTTTTTACAGCATTCATGGTTAAAGAGGTCTTCCATCAATATCAGATCATTTACGGTTTGACACCTGGCACCTCCTCGATAAGTTGTTTCAGGAAGCCACTGGCACTGGAAACATTACAGTAAAAACCAAGCTGTAGTACCCTGACACAACCACTAGACAGTGAATGTAACCTTGTGCTTCCGTTTCTGTCCACTGTATAGGTGCTGGTGCTTGTGGCTGCCTGTAACAGCTTATAAGTGGGGGTGCAGGGTCTCAGACTAATCTGACATTGATGCCCTATCTTGAGGACCAGAAAATCCCTTTAACTTTTTCCTGCTGGTCATAGAAACATAGAATGTGTCGGCAGATAAGAACCATTTGGCCCATCTAGTCTGCCCAATATACTGAATACTATGGATAGCCCCTGGCCCTATCTTATATGAAGGATGGCCTTATGCCTATCCCATGCATGCTTAAACTCCTTCACTGTATTTGCAGCTACCACTTCTGCAGGAAGGCTATTCCATGCATCCACTACTCTCTCAATATTTCCTGATATTACTTTTAAACCTTTGCCCCTCTAACTAAACCTTTGCCCCTCTAATGTGCATGTGGTCAGTGATACAATACCAATAATTAAACTTTGAATTATGTTTTACCACATTTAAAAAAGAAAAAAAATTTTTGAAGAGAAAAGGTTTTGTGTTGCCATAGTTTGAAACCCATTACTTTCTTATATTTCTATCAATGGAGCTTCTGGTAGGGTGTAATGGGAGTACTCAGATGACAGGCCTTCATTAAGCCTCTGGCTATCATGACAAATGCTTGGCACCCTACCATTGTGTTGTATAGGGGTCGAGGGATAGAGGGAGGTATCTCTACTCGTGGCTGTTGTAGACAAGTGTTAACAAAGTCAGGACCCCCTGTGCATGCAGCATGCTCAACCTCTGAGCCCACTCCATAAATCCAGGGCCGGTGCAAGGATTTTTGCCGCCCTAGGCAAGATAAAAATTGCCCCCCCCCCCCCCCTTATCAGATGATCTGTCCATATCATATTCCACCCCTTTCTCAGCTTTTAAATTAAAAGAACTGCTATGTTTCCCTTAGGGTTAATCCAGCTTCTTGTAGCCGTCTCTTTTTGCGGAACGGAATTGTGGACCCATACATTTCTATGGGGCCACACGACATGCGGCCCCGATCCGGAATTGCGGACCCGGATCCGCAATTCCGATCCTGAAAAAAATAGAACATGTCCTATTCTTGTCCGCAATAGCGGACAAGAATAGGCATATTCTCTTAGTGCCGGCAATGTGCGGTCCGCAAAATGCGGAACGCACATTGCCGCTGTCCGTGTTTTGTGGATCCGCAAAACACACACGGATGTGTGAATGGACCCTAAATGTGAGGTAAATTAGTTTCCAATGTAGTATTAATAACTAAACAATTACATAATAAACATATTGCATTGTCTACTTACCACCAGGACAATAAGATGATCTGGTCTCTGGCTCTGGGGACTCCCTTGTCACTCTCTTCCGCCCCCCTCCCTCCTTTGTCACTCTCTCCCGCCCCTCCCTAGTCCCTCCCTTGTCACTCTCCCCCCCCCCCCTTGTCACTCTCATTCCCCCCCTCCCTTGTCACTCTCATTATTCCCTCCCTCCCTTGTCACTCTCATTATTTCCCCCCCTCCCTTGTCACTCTCATTATTCCCCCCCTCCCTTGTCACTCTCATTATTTCACCCCCCCTCTCCCTTGTCACTGTCATTATTCCACCCCCCTCCCTTGTCACTCTCATTATTCCCCCCCTCTCCCTTGTCACTCTCATTATTCCACCCCCTCTCCCTTGTCACTCTCATTATTCCACCCCCCTCCCTTGTCACTCATTATTCCAACCCCCCTCCCTTGTCACTCTCATTATTCCCCCCCCTCCCTTGTCATTCTAATTATTCCACCCCCCCTCCCTTGTCATTCTCATTATTCCACCCCCCCTCTCTTGTCACTCTCATTATTCCCCCCCTCTCCCTTGTCACTCTCATTATTCCACCCCCCCTCCCTTGTCACTCTCATTATTCCACCCCCCCTCCCTTGTCACTCTCATTATTTCACACACACCCTTGTCACTCTCATTATTCCACCCCCTCTCCCTTGTCACTCTCATTATTCCACCCCCCCTCCCTTGTCACTCTCATTATTCCACCCCCCCTCCCTTGTCACTCTCATTATTCCACCCCCCCTCCCTTGTCACTCTCATTATTCCACCCCCCTCCCTTGTCACTCTCATTATTCCCCCCCTCCCTTGTCACTCTCATTATTTCCCCCCCCTCTCCCTTGTCACTCTCATTCCCCCCCCCCTCTCCCTTGTCACTCTCATTCTACCCCCACCTCTAGTGTAGCGTGGCCGAGCTCTGTTCGATCCGCGGTACAGGAGCATTTGTTTCCTGTACCTGGCCGGACTGACAGGAAGTGCACACTAAGTGAGCACTTCCTGTCAGTCCGGCCGGGTACAGGAAACAAAAGCTCCTGTACCGCGGATCGAACAGAGCTCGGCCGCGCTACATTAACAACAGCACAGAGCAGACACAGCAGGAGCAGGCAGGATTCTTTAGAGTGGCAAGCGCTCAGCCTCAGCCGCTCAGGCGGCGCAGCATGAGGGGCGCCGCCGGCTGCCCTAACTTATATAACCAACTTTTTTTTTTTTTTTTTTTTAAACCGCAACGGGCGCCCCCTGCTAAATGGCGCCCTAGGCGACTGCCTAAGTCGCCTTACTGGTGGCGCCGGCCCTGCATAAATCACTTCCATTTATAATCCTCCCAGTGCAACAACTTACTACTGACCGTTGACATGCTAACATGCTAGTGAACTTCACTAAACTGCCCCCACCATTGCCATTTACAAGATCATGATCATCCTTCATGGGATTGTAGATCCTTCATGAGACTGTATCAGGATTCTGAACTATTGGACATAAGTATTAATGCACATAATACTATTTATTTTATGCACTTATATAGCGTTACTATATTCCCCAGCACTTTACAGACATTAGCATCAAGATGCCCCCAATGGGGCTCACAAACTAAGTTCCCTATCAGTATCTCTTTGGAGTGTGGGAAGAAACCAGAGTACCCGGAGGAAACCCACGCAGAACATACAAACTACAGGCAGATGTTGTCCTTGGTCGTATTCGAACCTAGGACCCCAGCGCTTCAAGGCACCAGTGCTAACCACTAGGAGCTGCCCATACACATTTCACTCATCTGTTACCTAAGAATAAGGTAGATTGCTAGGCCAATATAAAAAATGTTGTGCAATAATATAAGTTTTGGCAAAACGTTAGAAGTTATTTTTAATCCAGTCTGCAAAATAATCATTAAAAAATTGAATAGGGTTGGTAAAATTACCACTGAGTTATTATATTCAGTGACGGGCTTAAAATGTCATTGATGTCACCTTTTAGGAATAAAGAATAATGCTTTCCGTTTTTTAATTTTGATGGGGACTTTATATAATGCTTTTGATATTCCTCATTTAGAACATCGGGACAAAGACAATTACCTAACTGCAGTTAAACCTTTATTGTCTGGGTAATGTCAAAATGAAATAAAACATTTTTAACTTTTACATTGTGTACTGTAATAACTATCTTAGCTCCCAAATCCCAGTATAAAATAGCAAAGCTGTAGAATGAAAATTGTATTACAAGAATGAAACAGGATATGAAGTAATACCAATAAAGTAGACCCAGCGGTCATATATAACTACAATACAAGGCTAATCTCTATTTAAAAAAATGTATTAAAACAACAGAAAAACAAGAATGGAAACAATCACATTATCAAAAAGCAATTAGTAACATAGTATATAAGGCCGAAAAAAGACATTTGTCCATCCAGTTCGGCCTGTTATCCTGCAAATTGCCTCCTGTAAATGACATAAA
This sequence comes from Bufo bufo, assembly GCF_905171765.1. Taxonomy (NCBI): domain Eukaryota; kingdom Metazoa; phylum Chordata; class Amphibia; order Anura; family Bufonidae; genus Bufo; species Bufo bufo. Next base: position 284,765,162 of record NC_053390.1, on the reverse strand, counting down.
CATTTCTTAATAAAACAAGAAAATATTATTATTCACAGTTTCTAAAGGTTACTGAGAGCTATAGTAACCGTAATTTCAACTGGCCATTTACAATAGATATGTCAGCCAAACCCTCCGATTTTGGCATGACCGGCCGATATTATAATTTGTATGGAGTCTCTCACTCTCTCCCGATGACCAGGTAGTTGGATTTTCATAGCCAGATCATTTTTTTCTCACGGAGATAAGCCACTGCCAGATGTGTCTGGCAGCAGTTTTCTCCCCTTTTTCATTCGTAACACATGCATGATTGGCTAAACCAGGGACAGAGTCAGACATATCGCCTGTGCAGCTGGTTCAGCTGCACAGGGGCCCAGAGAGAGAGAGGGGCCCTTCTCAGTGCCAGCTGAGGGTTTTTTTTTATTTTAATATTTTTTCCCTCCCTTACTCTGCCAGAGTTACCAGGTCACTTTGGGGTGGAGGGGAGTGGGAGCATGGGGGGGGGGGGGGGAGGCTGATTAGCGCTTACTGTGAATCTGCTGCCCATTTTGCCTATACTCCATAGCTGAAGGACCTGCGATGACATCTTAGTCATGTGATCTTTTCAACACTGGAAGTGGTGGTAGGACCTGTGATGAGGTCACCATCATGTGATCAGTGCAGAAAAAGGCAGCGCACAGCAGTGGAGACCTGTGATGCCATGGAATTAATGTGAGTGCCAGAAAAATGCTGGGAGATATGGGTTCCCCCCTATTACACCTCCTCCCCTATTTAACTGGGACTGTATGTTAGATTGGCTGAAGGGAGGGGTGTTATTTACATGGGACTGTATGTTATAGAAGATTGCAGGGAGATAACTGGTGTTATTACCATGGGACTGGATATTATAGAGGACTGGAGGGTAAGGAGTAATATTACTTACATGGAACTATGTGTTGGAGGGGCTGAAGGAGGGGGTTTAAGTTATTTACATGGGACTGTATGTTATAGAAGACTAAGGAAGATATGTTATTTACTTGGAACTGTATCAAAAAGAAGACTGGTGAGAGAGGACTGGTGTTATTTACATGGGACTACATGGTATAGAAGACTGGAGGGAGAAGAGTGATGTTCTTTACATGGGACTGTATTGTAACATAGCAACATAGTATATAAGGCCGAAAAAAGACATCTGTCCATCCAGTTCGGCCTGTTATCCTGCAAGTTGATCCAGAGGAAGGCAAAAATACCCTGTGAGGTACAAGCCAATTTTCCCCACTTAAGGGGGGGAAAATTCCTTCCCGACTCCAATCAGCAGGGCCGCTGATAGGCCAGTACAGCTGGCCCAGTTGTACCGGGCCCGGCTGGCAGGGGGGCCCGGGCTGCCGACTCCCGACTCGTAGGGTTGCCACCCGTCCGGGATTCACCCGGACAGTCCGGGTTTGTAATCCTGTGCCCGGGTACAAGCCTTTCTTAGACCCGGGCACAGGATTATTCATTCAAACTGCAGTGTGGTCCGACCGAGACTCCGATCGCATATTTAAGCTGTCACTCCGGGTGATCAGCTGAGCGCAGCGCTCCCGAGCCTCCCCTCCTCCCTCCTCCCTCCTCCCTCCTCCAGTCTACACACTACAGTACAGTGATGCCAGGCAGCGCTGTGTTCACTCACTGTTCAGGCTCCTCCCCTCGCTCCTCCCCTGCCTCCTAGTCCCTCCCTCCCTCTCTCTGATAAGGAAGTGATGACATCAGAGAGAGAGGCAGAGGGAGCTCCGTGGGAGAAATCATTCTTCTTCTCCTCTCCAGTCCAGCTCCAGCAGCCTGCCCATGTAGTGCCCACTGTGCCCTGCCTGCAGACAACCTGACCAAGACAGTCCTGACTCCTGAGTCCTGACACCTGTCCTAGTCTGTCACTCACTTCTAAAAAGGTAGAAATATAAAACATTTGAATTGTGTAATTGTATGTAACAGTGTGGGCTTCTGTCACCCCACTAAACTCTTTTTTTTTGCCTTCTTATAATCCCTATACTGCGATATATGAATACATAATGTTATTAGTCATTTTGGTTCAGTAGATAATGAATAAAACAGATTTTTATAATATGTAAATTACCTCTCTACCAGCAGGCAGGGCGGTTACTTGCTGGTAGCATCCGCATCCTCCTATCATAATGACGCCCCCTCCTCATGTTGATTGACAGGGCCAGCGAACGCGATCGTCCTCTGGCTGGCCCTGTCTGCTATCAAGTTATTGCGCCTGCGCCGTAGCGGTCTTCAGTCGGCACAGGCGCACTGAGAGGAGGACGCTCGCTCGGCCGCTCCTTCCTCAGTGCGCCTGCGCCGGGTGTAGATGTGACGTCATTGGTGTAGGCGCACTGAGGAAGGAGCGGCCGAGCGAGCGTCCTCCTCTCAGTGCGCCTGTGCCGACTGAAGACCGCTACGGCGCAGGCGCAATAACTTGATAGCAGACAGGGCCAGCCAGAGGACGATCGCGTTCGCTGGCCCTGTCAATCAACATGAGGAGGGGGCGTCATTATGATAGGAGGATGCGGATGCTACCAGCAAGTAACCGCCCTGCCTGCTGGTAGAGAGGTAATTTACATATTATAAAAATCTGTTTTATTCATTATCTACTGAACCAAAATGACTAATAACATTATGTATTCATATATCGCAGTATAGGGATTATAAGAAGGCAAAAAAAAAGAGTTTAGTGGGGTGACAGAAGCCCTTTAAACAGGTTTCTGAATCTGTCAATCATCAGAAAAAACGTTATGTTATGTAGCTGACTGACATGAGCGATGGGCTGATGTCAGCAGTACATAACTCCCTGCCTGCCGCTGCCGCCGTTCTCTTAAAATAAAGACTTATCATATGCTAATGAGCCTCTAGGTGCTATGAGGGCGTTCCTGCAGCACCTAGAGGCTCCGTCTATTCACCCTTTGGCAGTGGCACGCCCATGTCCAGTTGATTGACGTCCGAGTTCTCCTCTTCGTCCCGTAAATCCAGCGCCTGCGCCGAATACTAAACGGGACGGCGCAGGCGTGGGATCAGGGGCGTAACGATCGCGGTGCGACAGCGACCAAGGGTGGAGACGGGACATGGTTGGAGGCGGGACATGGGCGTGGCTGGAGGCGGGGCCTGGAAGGGGGCCCTCCCTCCCTTCTGTTCGGGTTTGGCTTGAAGAAAAGGTGGCAACCCTACTCCCGAGCCATTTTAATTTTTTTGCTGTCAGTGGGCTGGCTCCAGTAACAGCAGGCAGTGTGGGGGCGGCGCTCACTCACTGACGACACACGCCTGCTCCTCCCACTAGGCGGCGCAGGCGCGTGACGTCAGTGAGTGAGCGCTGCCGCCCGCACTTGTTACTGGAGGGTGGAGGGAGGAGGCAGGAGCTGAATGTAAGGTAGTATTTTAGTAAAGAGATGAGCGCTGTGCCTGTGCTAAAATTAAAGTTACTGTCTGCAGCCTGCACGGCTGCACCGATTTATTAATGTATACTACTGTGAGTGGCGGGGGGGGGATCTATATGGATGACGTCATGACGGCACTGTTATAGGGAGGGCGGGGGATCCGTGGATGGCACTGTTATGGGGGGGGGGTCTGTCATGTGGATGACACTTATGGGGGGGGGCCGGGGGGTCTGTGGATGACACTTATGGGGGGGATCTGTGGATGGCACCATTATGGAGGGGGATCTGTGGATGACACTGTTATGGGGGGGATCTGTGGATGACACTGTTATGGGGGGATCTGTGAATGACACTGTTATGGGGGGATCTGTGGATGACTGTTATGGGGGGGATCTGTGGATGGCACTGTTATGGAGGGTATCTGTGAATGGCACTGTTATGGAGGGGTATCTGTGGATGACACATAGCATAAGATGCTATATACGGTATGTGTCATCCACAGATCCCCCTCTATAACAGTGCCATCCACAGATCCCCCCATAACAGTGCCATCCACAGATCCCCTCCATAACAGTGCCATCCACAGATCCCCCCATAACAGTGCCATCCACAGATCCCCTCCATAACAGTGCCATCCACAGATCCCCTCCATAACAGTGCCATCCACAGATCCCCTCCATAACAGTGCCATCCACAGATCCCCTCCATAACAGTGCCATCCACAGATCCCCTCCATAACAGTGCCATCCACAGATCCCCTCCATAACAGTGCCATCCACAGATCCCCTCCATAACAGTGCCATCCACAGATCCCCTCCATAACAGTGCCATCCACAGATCCCCTCCATAACAGTGCCATCCACAGATCCCCTCCATAAAAGTGCCATTCACAGATCCCCTCCATAACAGTGCCATTCACAGATCCCCTCCATAACAGCGCCATTCACAGACGACCCCCCAGCGCCATAAATATCACTTGTAGACAAATCTGCATGTTGTTTCAAGGCGGCGTCTGGGGAGGGGCCAAGGGCGGGGCCAGGGGTGTGGCTGAAGGAGGGATCAGGGGGTGGAGCTGAAGGGGGCCCCGTCATGTATGCTGTACGGGGCCCCATGATTTCTATCAGCGGCCCTGCCAATCAGGCAATCAGAATAACTCCCTGGATCTACAACCCCTCTCTAGTAGCTATAGCCTGTAATATTATTTCACTCCAGAAATTCATCCAAGCCCCTCTTGAATTCCTTTATTGTACTCACCATCACCACCTCCTCAGGCAGAGAGTTCCATAGTCTCACTGCTTTTACCGTAAAGAATCCTTTTCTATGTTTGTGTACAAACCTTCTTTCCTCGAGGCGCAGAGGATGTCCCCTCGTCTCAATCACAGTCCTGGGGATAAATAGATGATGGGATAGATCTCTGTACTGCCCCCTGATATATTTATACATAGTTATTAGATCTCCCCTCAGTCTTCTTTTTTCTAAAGTGAATAACCCTAATTTTGATAATCTTTCAGGGTACTGTAGTTGTCCCATTCCAGTTATTACTTTAGTTGCCCTCCTCTGAACCCTCTCCAGCTCTGCTATGTCTGCCTTGTTCACAGGAGCCCAGAACTGTACACAGTACTCTATGTGTGGTCTGACTAGTGATTTGTAAAGTGGTAGGACTATGTTCTCATCCCAGTTATCTATGCCCCTTTTGATGCAACCCATTATCTTATTGGCCTTGGCAGCGCTGCTTGACACTGGTTTTTACTGCTTAGTTTGCTGTTCACTAAAATTCCTGCCCCTTCTCCAAATCCTTATTATGAAATCTTTCTCATTAGGATAAAACACATCAGCTCCGCCGTGTCCGAGATCCCCAAGGGCCAAGCCAAGTAATTGTAAGTTTTCATGTGAAATATGTTTATGTTATACACATATAGCCTACACTGTGCCGCACAATATACAGTATACCGCTACACTGTGTAGTCTGTTCTATAAGCACCATTGTTTTGTGGCGGCGGACAGAAAATAATCTGGAAGTGCCCCTCCCGAGACCAGGCTCTGACTGCTAGGGGGGGTCTGCTGAGCTAACGGATGCCCCCTATGGCAGTAGCACCACCATAGCCCCCATATATGGCTAAAAAATTATTGCTTCGGGGAGGGGGTGCAGGGCCGGCGTCATAACCCGGCATCCCCGGGCAAGTGCCGGGGCCCAATGCTCCTGGGGGGGCCCACTGTGCTGCTATGAGCACTTCCATCAATACAGATGGAAGCTCTCACTGCTGTCATTTCACATACGCAGTACCCCTTTGGTGGGCCCTCTGAGCTGCAGGGACTCAGGACACCCCCCCTCTACACAGGACACACGCTGCCTGAGGAGAGAGACCGCAGGGCTGGAGTTGGAGCAAAGCAGTGTGAAGACAGTCTGTGAGTGAGTCTGCACTGTGACTGGCTCTTGTCTTGGCTGCTTCATTCTATTTAGTGGTTTTACTGCCTCATTAAGCAGTTTTCCTCCATGACACCTGCCCCCCCCCCCCCCCCCCCCCATCCTGTCCTATCTCATCCTCATGGAGCCCCTGTGGTCTCCTTTCCTCCCTTATGTATCCAGAGCTCCTGTCCCACCCTCCGATCTCCTATTGCTGCCCTGCACAGACCTCCTGCCACTACTTGTATGAATCCCCCTCAGAGCCCCTTCCACCTACTTGCTGTGTCCACCCCTCCTGTCCATCCAGGGCCCCGGGCCCCTGTCTCACTCCTCTGCCTCTCATTATGGTGGCATCTGAACCGCATTCACCATAAGGACCTTCTAACGTCACAGGGTCATGTGACTGTGCCCCCCACCCCGTACTGTGCCCCTTTATACCCTGCATTGTGCCCTCCTACCACACCCTGTGCAGTGCCCATAGTCATTCCCTGTACTGTGCCCTCTACCCTTTTATCCGGTCACTGTATGGCGGTGTTATCACTATATGGCGGTGTTATCACTATATGGCGGTGGTATCCAATAACTGCATGGCCATAACTGTATCCCCTTCCCTGCCCACACCACTTTTTTTAGACCTGGCATGAGCGGGAAAAGATACAGATTGCGGTGTTAAGGACCTTTGTGCCACATCTGTGTCAGAAATACGCCTAATATAGACGTATTTCTATATAATAAATGACCCCCTAATTGTATTATTATTCGGGGGTAGGGCTAATATCTTTATATTATATAGATTCTAGTGTATTATACTGTGCACTGTATTTCCCAGTAGAAAATGATCCTTGGGACACAGTCCTCACCCCTGACCACCAGGACCAGGTAGCGCTCTGTCAGTACATGGCGGCCTCCCCTTTCCGCCACGCTGCTCCGCTGTGTACTGGTGCTTAGGGTACTTTCACACTTGCGTTTTTCTTTTCCGGCATAGAGTTCCGTCACAGGGGCTCTATACCGGAAAATAACTGATCAGGCATATCCCCATGCATTCTGAATGGAGATTAATCCGTTCAGTTTGCATCAGGATGTCTTCAGATCAGTCGTTTTGACTGATCAGGCAAAAGAGAAAACCGTAGCATGCTACGGTTTTATCTCCGGCTAAAAAAACTGAAGACTTGCCTGAAAGCCGGATCCGGCATTTTTTCCCATAGGAATGTATTAGTGCCGGATCCATCCTTCCGGTATGTGCATGCGCAGACTGAAAAAAAGGTGAAAAAATAAATGCCGGATCCGTTTTTGCCGGATCACACCGGAAAGACGGATCCGGCATTTCAATGCATTTTTTCGACTGATCAGGCATTTTTAAGACTGATCAGGATCCTGATCAGTCTTACTAATGCCATCAGTTAGCATACATTTTGCCTGATCCGGCAGGCAGTTCCGGCGACGGAACTGCTTGCCGGATCTCTCTGCCGCAAGTGTGAAAGTAGCCTTATTCTGACACTAGGGCCGGGTTCACATCCTATTTTTTCCATCCATTTAATGCATACCAAAAATGTCTGCGTTAACAGATGCCTCAGACTGATGCCGTACAGTGGCGTCCGTTCACCATACAGTTCCATGGTAAAAAAAACATATACGTTGACGTATGCATTTTTTACTTGACTCTGCAGGATACAAAAACGTGGAGTGCTGCACATTTGTATACATCAAACCGATAGGAAAAACGTAATGTGAACACACATTGGGGGGGAGGGGGGCGTACTAAATTTCGCTGTGGGGCCCAGTCAGTTCTAGCTACATCACTGCACATCTCCTTCTCTCCTCCAGGCCTGGCTCACTGCTGCAGCGGGCCGCCGTAGAGAAGGAGCGCAGGGAGCTGCGGTTAGTGAATGACAGGACCACCAGCTCCCCTGCAATGATAGGTATGTGAGGCGGCCACTGGGGGGTCATTCATCACACTGTGAGGGCCCCTTACACAGTATAATGACTCCCAGTGCCCCCCATTTAGTATAATGATCCCCATTGACCCTCCATTTAGCATAATGATCACCAGAGCCCCCATTAAATATAATAACCCCTTGTGCCCCCTCCATACAGTATAACCCCCAGTGTGGGGCCTACTGGGGGTCATTATTCTGAATGGAGGGTCACTGTGGGGTCATTATACTGTGAGGGCCCTTTACATAGTATAATGACCCCCAGTGTCCCCCATTTAGTATAATGATCACCAATGACCCTACATTCAGTATAATCACCCCCAGAGCCGCCTCCATACAGTGTTCCCCCAGTGTGGGGGCTACTGGGGGTCATTATTCTAAATGGGGGGGACTGGGGGTTATTATTCTGAATGCAGGGCCACAGGTGGTCATTATACAGTGGGGGGGGGGGGATGGGGGTTCATTATACTATGTGAAGGGCCACTAGTAGTCATTATACTGTGTGAAGGGCCACTAGTAGTCATTATACTGTATAGGGGCCACTGGGGGTCATTATACCGTGTAGGAGCCACAGGGGGACATGTCAATGTAAAAAAATGCCTCATGGGGGCCCACTGGGATTTATCGCCCAAGGGCCCACATGAACCTGGAGCCGGCCCTGAGGGGGTGACACCATTTTCTACTGCACCGGGTGACACCAGCCCTAGCAACGCCACTGCTGCCAAGTGCACATATAACAGGTCAGCCCTATAATTGTGCAAGCATATGAGGGAGTCCTAAGGGATAGCTGAAGGCCTAGGGAGCATTTTACTGTCAGCTATCAAAAAAATATGGACTTCAGTTGGGGGAGGAAGCCGGCACTAAAGTGCCTAGGGCAGCATCAAATCTAAAAATGGCCCTGGCTCCACAGCAGCAGGAGGTAGTGTCACACATCACACTGCTACTGTGAAGGGGGGACAATATCTGGGCATAGCTACTGTAAAGGGGGCACATATCTGGACATAACTACTGTGAGGGGGGCACATATCTGGACATAACTACTGTGATGGGGGGCACATATCTGGACAAAACTGCTATGAAGGTGCACATATCTGGACATAACTACTGTGAAGGGGGCACATATCTGGACATAACTATTGTAAGGGGGCACATATCTGGGCATAGCTACTGTGAAGTGGGCACATATCTGGGAATAACTACTGTGAAGTGGGCACATATCTGGTCATAGCTACTGTGAAGTAGACAAATATCTGGCATAGCTACTGTGAAGGGGGCACATATCTGGGCATAAATACTGGGAAGGGAGCACCTATCTGGGCATAGCTACTGGGAAGGGGCACATATCTGGGCATAGCTACTGTGAAGGGGGCACATATCTGGGCATAACTGATGTGAAGGGGGCATCTCTGGGCATAGCTACTGTGAAATGGGCACAGGTTGGGGCATAACTGCTATGAAGGGGTGCATATCTGGGCATAAGTGCTGTGAAGGGGGCACATATCTGGGCATAAGTGCTGTGAAGGGGGCACATATCTGGGCATAACTGCTGTGAAGTGGGCATCTCTGGGCATAGCTACTGTAAAGGGGGCACAGTGTGGGCATTACTACTATGTGCAGGTACCAAGGAGGAATAATTACTATGTGGGCGCATTAAGGGGACTGGTTGTGTATAGTTATGCTTTGGGCAGAGTTAGAAGTGTGGCCTAGTATGAAAAAATATGTATACATACTGTAAACATATTGACCCATATTAACAAGATGTTTTTTATTTGCACGTATATATTTATATTTGTATGTATGGTCTGGGGTGGGGGGCCCAGGTACATTCCTTGCACAGGGGCCCTCTGCTGTCTGTGTCCGCCCCTGGGCTAAACTATACGTGCATGTGTATACCCAACATAACTTATGTACAGGTGTGGTGCAGGTTTTTGAAGGAAACAGTTTTTGTATCCTAGAAAACCCCTTTAAAGGGAGTCTGATGCAGCGAGCCGCAGGGGCGATGTGGAGTAGTTGTACTCACAGTTTGGACGCTCCCTAGGCCTTTCTTCCCTTCCAGGCACTCCCCAATTTTGGGGTTCAGCCCAGGAACATAACTACCACAGTAGCAGCCACCAGACCTAGGGACAGGACAGCAGTCAGTCACTGCAGGAGGGGTCATTATTTACATACAGGGCCTGGCATATGACAGTCTGACTAGTCAGGTAAATAATGAATGAACTCACTTAACTGTGTACTGCACTTTATCATCTGTATAGCAGTAGCAATCATCATCCGTTCCACTGCCCATCTCCCCTGTGTCAGTTCTGTCGACTTGCCAGGCACAGGCAATGAAGGATGACCTGTGATCCACAAAAGCAAAGGAAATCAGCTGCTGTGGCAGCGAAGAGCCTAAGAGCATGTTCTCATCCCTTTCTTGCCCCAGGTTAACCCTCACTATCCTGTTATCCTGGCCCCAAAGTGAGTATGCCTTTATATACTATATATGTGTACTCCATATACTATATATGCCTGTAATGTACCGGTATATACTCTATATTTGTGAACTGTATATACAACACATATAGTATATAGAACACGCACATATAGTATATACAATACATACATGTATAGTATATACAGTACACATATATAGTATATACAGTACATATATATATATAATATATGTGAATGTGTACTGTTTAACTGTGTACTGTACATACTATATATATACAGTACAGACCAAAAGTTTGGACACACCTTCTCATTCAAAGAGTTTTCTTTATTTTCATGACTATGAAGGCATCAAAACTATGAATTAACACATGTGGAATTATATACATAACAAACAAGTGTGAAACAACTGAAAATATGTCATATTCTAGGTTCTTCAAAGTAGCCACCTTTTGATTTGATTACTGCTTTGCACACTCGTGGCATTCTCTTGATGAGCTTCAAGAGGTAGTCCCCTGAAATGGTCTTCCAACAGTCTTGAAGGAGTTCCCAGAGATGCTTAGCACTTGTTGGCCCTTTTGCCTTCACTCTGCAGTCCAGCTCACCCCAAACCATCTCGATTTGGTTCAGGTCCGGTGAATGTGGAGGCCAGGTCATCTGGCGCAGCACCCCATCACTCTCCTTTATGGTCAAATAGCCCTTACTTTCAAAGTTTTCCCAATTTTTCGGCTGACTGACTGACCTTAATTTCTTAAAGTAATGATGGCCACTCGTTTTTCTTTGCTTAGCTGCTTTTTTCTTGCCATAATACAAACTCTAACAGTCTATTCAGTAGAACTATCAGCTGTGTATCTACCTGACTTCTCCTCAACGCAACTGATGGTCCCAACCTTATTTATAAGGCAAGAAATCCCACTTATTATTATTATTATTATTATTATTTATTATTAAAGCGCCATTCATTCCATAGCGCTGTACATATGATAAGCGGTGCACATACATAATACAGACAATTGCACTAATCATAAACAAGACAAGTTACAAACTGGTACAGAAGGAGAGAGGGCCCTGCCCGTGAGGGCTTACAATCTACATGGTATGGGAGAAGGACACAGTAGGTGCGAGTTAAGTTGGTCATGGCGGTATAGAGACATCAGGGTCACTGGTTGTAGGCTTGTCTGAAGAGGTGGATTTTCAGGTTTCTTTTAAAGGATTCCAATGTAGGTGAGAGTCTGATATGTTGGGGTAGCGAGTTCCAGAGTATGGGGGATGCACGGGAGAAATCCTGAAGTCGATTGTGGGAAGAGGCGATAAGAGGAGAGGAGAGAAGGAGGTCTTGTGAGGATCGGAGAGTGCGTGTGGGGATGTATCGGGAAAGTAGCTCAGAGATGTAGGGAGGGGACAGGTTATGGACGGCCTTGTATGTATTTGTTAGTACTTTGAAGTGAATTCGCTGGGCAATGGGGAGCCAGTGAAGGGATTGGCAGAGGGGAGAGGCAGAGGAGTAATAGGGTGAGAGGTGGATTAGTCGGGCAGCAGAGTTGAGGATAGATTGGAGGGGTGCGAGAGTGCTAGATGGAAGGCCACAGAGGAGAATGTTGCAGTAGAATAGGTGGGAGATAATGAGGGCATGTACAAGAATTTTCGCAGATTCAAAGTTAAGGAAAGCACGGATGCGGGAGATGTTTTTGAGTTGGAGGCGGCAGGTGGTGGAAAAAGCTTGGATTTGCGCGTCGGAAAGAAAGTGCAGAATCCAAGGTCACGCCAAGGCAGCGGACTTTGTTGACCGGGGAGAGTGTGCAGCCATTGATCATGATAGATAGGTCTGTTGAGGGGGTTGAACAAGATGGGGGAAAGATTATAAATTCTGTCTTATCCATGTTATGTTTTAGAAAGCGAGAGGCGAAGAAGGATGATATAGAAGATAGACATTGTGGGATTCGTGATAGTAAGGTGGTGATGTCTGGACCAGAGAGGTAGATTTGTGTGTCGTCAGCGTAGGAGTGATACTGAAAGCCATGGGACTCTATGAGCTGTCCCAGGCCAAAAGTGTAGATAGAGAAGAGCAGGGGTCCTAGGACAGAGCCTTGCGGGACACCAACAGAGAGGGAATGAGACGAGGAGGTGGTGCGAGAGTGGGAGACGCTAAACGTCCGGTCTGTGAGGTATGATGTGATCCAGAATAGGGCCAGGTCGGTGATGCCAAGAGATGAGAGAGTTGGCAACAGAAGGGAGTGGTCAACAGTGTCAAAGGCAGAGGACAGGTCAAGGAGAAGGAGGACAGAGTATTGTTTCTTGGTTTTGGCTGTCAGTAGGTCATTGGTGACTTTGGTAAGGGCAGTCTCGGTCGAGTGGTGGGGTCGGAAGCCAGATTGTAGGCGGTCAAAGAGGGAGCAGGAGGAGAGGTGGGAGGACAGTTCTGAATGGACATGTTGTTCAAGTAGCTTTGAGGCATACGGAAGAAGTGATATGGGGCGGTAACTGGACAAGGCAGATGGGTCAAGTGAAGGCTTTTTGAGGATGGGTGTAATGGTAGCATGTTTAAAAGCAGAGGGGAAAACACCAGAGTTTAGTGATAGGTTGAAGAGATGAGTTAGGGTTGGCATAAACACTGTGGTGAGGTTAGGGATGAGGTGGGATGGGATTGGGTCAAGTGCACAGGTGGTCAGATGAGATTTGGAGAGTAGAGTGGAGAGTTTTTCTTCTGTAATGGTGGAGAAGCAGGTTTTGGGAGAAGAGGACCGAGCAGTTGTGTAGAGGGTCTGTGGGGACTGTGTAGTGAAGCTTTCCCTGATGTTGACTATCTTTTGTTTGAAATATTTGGCAAAGTCCTCAGCTGAGAAGAGAGGAGAGGGTGGGGGCGCTGGGGACGGAGAAGGGAGTTAAAAGTGCTAAAAAGTTGTTTAGGGCTGTGTGACAGGGAAGATATGAGAGATGAGAAGTAGGCCTGTTTTGCATCATCGAGTGAGGATTTAAATATGAGGAGGGATTGTTTGTATGCGCTGAAATGATCTTTAGAATGGGATTTCTTCCATCGCCGCTCAGCAGCCCTAGAAGCTTGTCTGAGTTTTTTGGTCAGGTTGGTGTGCCAGGGTTGTCTGTTGATTTTTTGGGTTTTGTTGTGTGTGAGGGGGGCAACAGTGTCCAGAGCTGTACTTATTGTGTTGTTATATAGGGTGGTAGCAGCTTCTGGGTCTTGGAGGGAACAGATGGTAGAGAGTGGGAGAAGAGAGTCAGAAAGCAAGCGAAAGTCGAGATGTTTAAGGTTCCTGCGGGGGGGTGTTACTGTGTGGACTGGGGGAGCAGCAGAAGAGACCAGTGAAGAGAAGGTGAGTAGGTTGTGGTCGGATAGGGGGAGAGGCGAATTAGAAAGGTTAGATAGGGAGCAGAGGCGGGTAAAGATCAGATCCAGAGTGTGACCATCTCTGTGGGTGGGAACTGAAGACCACTGTGATAGGCCGAAGGAGGAAGAGAGTGACAGGAGTTTAGAGGCGGCCAAGTGGCATGTGTCAATAGGGATGTTGAAGTCACCCATGATGATAGTGGGGATGTCGGCAGAAAGAAAGTGTATTAGCCAGGTGTTAAAGTGGTCAAGAAAGATGGGGGCTGGGCCTGGAGGGCGGTAAATGACGGCTACTTGAAGGTTGGAGGGAGAGTAGATGCGAACAGAGTGTACTTCAAATGAGGTGAGCGTAATGGAGGGTGGCAGTGGAATTGGGCTGTAGGAGCAGGTGTCTGATAGGAGAGGACCAACTCCTCCCCCATGTTTGCAGCCAGGGCGGGGGGTGTGAGTGAATTGAAATCTACTATAAGAGAGTGCAGCAGGGGAGGAGGTGTCTGAGGGTGTCAGCCATGTTTCTGTGAGACCCAGAAAGGAAAGGTTAACTAACTACTTTAGTACTACAATTAATAATGGTAAATTGAGGTGAAAAATTCCCCTTAACATATGCACCCCAGTATGCCAGTAAATGAATACCTGGATTATAAACTATAAATAACTAAACCGCTGTGTCAAAGAAATATTTCAGTGAATTGCTCTCCATAAAACTCAAAGGACCCTAAATCAAAGTCCTGAAAGTGAGTGATGAGGTAACAAGACTAAGCATATGATGAAGTTCATATCAAACAGCAGTTGATGTATATACTGTAAATGTCAACATAAATAGTTGTGGTAGTCCATGATAGTGATAGTGTTTTTAGATTCTCCAAAAAAATTATTTCCAAACCATTCACAGAATTGAGTGGAGAACAAGAGGTCATCAAGTCTCCTTTTTGAATGGAGCAGCAGTGTGCATGCTCATAGCTCCATTTCTATGGGACTGAAGCAGGGGCAGACTGAGAACTTAAAGTGTCCCTGGAAAAAAAAAGTGCCCCCGTTTTGTAGTCAGGTCCAAATTGATGGAAGGCAGAGCCAGCAATACCATATTTTGGCACATTATACCACCCCATAGAGCCAAATACCACAGTCCATCACAAAATACTGCCAGCAGAAACAAAATACATCCCCAAAAACTTCCACTGGTCGGCCGTGAGGAGGGCCCAGGCCGCCCCCTGGGCATTGACCCACCAGAAAATTTCCCTGTAAGGTCCATGTGTAATCCGCCCCTGCACTGATGACACTGTGTCCACATCAGCCCCACAGAGTTGAATGAAGCAATTGGATTGCGATGGGTTCCAGCAGTTGTAAGCCCCATGTAATCTTGCAGCGCTAGGAGAATCTTAGATCCATAATGACATCCTTCCATACTGCATGCACCTATGTGGACGGAATAGTATAATACTCCTGTTTACTTCTTCTCCAAGCCTATATATGGACGATTGGGTCTAAAACACTGCTACCAGCTACCATTTTACTGTCACTGTCATGAAACTCTGATGGAATAAATGGATTAACAATTTGCAGCAAAATGTCAGTGTTGTTTCATATTTCTCTATGTTCTTGGATTTAATTGGTCAAGTGGCAGCAGGTCCAGGACCCGTACTCAGTACACACAGGGACAAAATTGTTGGTACCCTTTTGTTAAAGAAGGAAAAACCCACAGTGGGCGCTAAAATAACTTAAAACTAAGAAAAGTGATAATAAATTTAAAAAAATACTGGAAATCAGCTAATGAAAATCAGACATTGCTTTTAAATTGTGGTTCAACAGAATATAAAAAAAAAAAGTAATCAAACTTGCCTGGACAAAAATGATGGTACCTCTAGAAAAGATTGAAAATAATTAGACCATAGGGACATGTTAGGTGTGTCCTGCATTTAGCATCACAGGTGTCTTCAAACTTGTCATTAGTCTGTCTATTTAGATGGTGAAAAGTAGTCACTATGCAGTATGGTATCATCGTGTGTACCACACTGAAGATGGACCAAAGAAAGCTAAGGAGAGAGTTGTCTCAGGAGATTAGAAAGAAAATTGTTGACAAACATTTTAAAGGTAAAGGCCATAAGACCATCTCCAAACAGCTTGATGTTACTGTTACTACAGTTGCACATATTATTCAGAAGTTTAAGGTCTGTAGCCAACCTCCCTGGACATGACCACAAGAGGATGAGAGGCAATGTCTGACTTTCATTAGTTGATTTTAAGTACATTTTTATTTATTTCTTTTGTCAGTTTCAAGTTATTTCAGTGATCATTGTGGGTTTTTCTTTCTTTAACGGAAGAGTATCAACAATTTTGTTCACGTGTGTACCTACTAATTTCCATTTCAAGAGAGTGCGGCTCCTGTTATTAGAGATAAGTAAAGTTTTGAAAAATTTGATTTAGCAACTTCGCCGAAGTTCACCAAGAAATTCAACTCATACTGAATTAATTTGTCATGAATCACTATAAACCAGGTATACCCAGGCCACTCTGCCATAGGCTAAGGCCACACACAGAGACCATGCCGCGAGCGGGATGTGGCCGTGCTGCAGTAAAGAACCGTGCAGTCAATTAATCCGTAGCTGCCTTTCATTTAATAATGAAGACCGCACTGTATAGTTGGTCTTCATTGTTAATGGCCTCCCGGCGCCTTTAATGCACCATTAAACAAGGACTGTTGATGGTATGGGGTTTGGCTGGTTAGCTTGGGGGACAATATGCATATTATTGCTGTTCTTGCCTGCAATCTCCTGCAGATTATTTGACAGTTAACACAGAATATTAAGCAGCTTTGGCATACCCACTTCTCCAACCCCAGCGCTCTCCTGCCCTACAGGTGGGAGCCCTTCTTCTGCCATCTGTTTTTCCTCTTTTTCCACATCATCTACAGGTGAAACTCGAAAAATTAGAATATTGTGCAAAGTTCATTTATTTCAGTAATGCAACTTAAAAGGTGAAACTAACATATAAGATAGACTTATTACATGCAAAGCGAGATACTTCAAGCCTTTATTTGTTATAATTTGGATGATTATGGCTTACAGCTTATGAAACCCCAAAGTCACAATTTTGAGGTACCCTTTGCTCAGGGGGTATGGATTAATTAGCTGACTAGAGTGTGACACTTTGAGCCTAGAATTTTGAACCTTTTCACAAAATTCCAATTTTAAGCTGCATTAATGCAGCATTAATTTGCATTACTGAAATAAATGGACTTTTGCATGCTATTAAAATTTTTCGAGTTTCACCTGTATTATCGATTATAATATGTCATCAGAAACATCCAGCTCCCCCTCTCTCTGCATATTGCTGACTTTTCAAAATGCAGGTTGTGTTCAGGTTTAGAATATTTATGCCTCGCTTCAGGTATTAACTGCACATCATGCAAACCACTCGTGTCTTGTCGTCAGCACATTGTCTGAAGAACTGCCATGCCAGGGAACTCCTTGGAACTGGCTTTGGTGTGCTCGGTCCCTGGCTGCGGTGGGCAGTAGCAGGCGTACTGTCTAGGGGACGGCTGCTCCGCTTTTGTACCCTGCTCCCTCTTTTGCTGTGCTGGTGCCTCTGTGCGACCACCGCCTCTTCCTCCGCACTGCACACGTCGCTCGCATGACTTTGATTCCATGTAGGGTCTAGGACCTCATCATCCTCCACAGCATCTACCACCCACTCTTCACCCCTGCCCTCCTTGTCGGTCTGCACACTGCAGAAAGCCGCAGCAGTTGGCACCTGTGTTTCGTCATCATCAAAGACGTGCTGTGGTGGTCTTTCCATGTCCTCATCCTGAAACATAAGTGGTTGGGCAATGGTGCACTCAATCTCTTCCACTTCTGGGCCAGGGCTATGTGGATGGCCCACGGAAACCC
This sequence comes from Bufo bufo, assembly GCF_905171765.1. NCBI lineage: Eukaryota > Metazoa > Chordata > Amphibia > Anura > Bufonidae > Bufo > Bufo bufo. Next base: position 284,747,802 of record NC_053390.1, on the reverse strand, counting down.
TGCCAGCAGAGTCATCAAAAAGAATAAGAGACTGCTGCATGACTTGGGGCTCATACTGCTTGGCTGATTTGCAAGGGGGTGAGGTGAAATACAGATGGCCATGGGTTGAAGGTGCCAACTCTGAGCTTTCAGCAGGGGACCAGGTGGTAGACAATGTGAAGGAACTGGAGGCACTTTTAGCCACCCAATCTACTATTGCCTGTACTTGTTCTGGCCTCACCATTCGTAGAGCAGCATTCAGGCCTACCGAATAACGCTGAAGGTTCTGTCGCCTACTCGCACCTGAGGGAGGTGTTTCACTTTTGCGTGTAGCTGGCACAGATTGACCACATCCTCTCCCTGCAACAGGAGCTCCACTAACACCAGCAGCACTACGACCAGGGCCACGTCTCTTATTTGACGCTCTCCTCATTCTTTGCGTTCACCCAACAAACTAACAGATGGTTTATGTCAGGCAACATAACCGCCTGTAACCGCCAATAGTCAACAATTAAGTTCACTGACAGTAAGGCTGTGCCGGTGTCATAAAGAGAAAAAATTTCTTGAGTTCACACAACAGTGTGACTGCGAATTTAATACAATTACTTCACTAAAAAGAAAATGTGAATTTGTCAACCAACAATGTAACAGAAGTAATGACTGGTTTTATTGGACTGTCAGAAATGCAGTGCATGCCGCAAATGTACTATCGAGCACATAAAGTATGCTTTTTTCAAACAACAATGTAACGACAGTATTTAGCGGCTTTATTGGACTGTCAGAAATGCAGTGCATGCCGCAAATGTACTATCTAGCACAAAAAGTGTGATTTTTTTTTTTCAACCAACAATGTTACAGCAGTATTTACTGGTTTTATTGGACTGCCAGAAATTATGCACAGGCCGCAAATGTACTATTTAGCAGAAAAAAATTGAATTTGTCAACCAAAAATGTAACAGCAGTATTTACTGGTTTTATTGGACTGCAAGAAATGCAGCGCAGGCTGCAAATGTACTATCTAGCGCAAAAAGTGTAATTTTTTCAATCAACAATGTAACAGCACTATTTACTGGTTTTATTTGACTGTCAGATATGTAGTGCCGGTTTCAGAAAGAGAAAAATCGCTTTAGGTCACACAAATATGTGACAGACTAATGTAATTGAATTATTTTCACTGTCAGGTATGCACTGCAGGCCTCAGGGGTACTTGACCATCAAAATTTCCCCCCCTGGAATCTAACAGATGGATTTAATGAATAGATTTTCCCTGTCAGATATTCAGCACAGGGGTAGTTCACAGAAAAAAAAGATTGAATATGCCCCCCACCCCCCCGGGTCCTGAAGTCACAGACGGATTACCTATATTATTTACTTTCCCCTGGCACATATGCAGTGCAGGTGTCCTTAAAAAATGCCTAGATGTCGCCCACTGAGCTAACAGAACAGGATTAAAGTAATGTCCCTGGCACACATGCAGTTGAAAGTTCACTGCACTTGCAAAAATGGTCGCCGACGCCCACCTAACAGACTGATTAAAGCTTATTTCTCTGTGGCACTGGCCTCAGGGGTACAAAAAAGTAGCATTAGCACCCACAAAAATAATAACTATAGTTTGCATATTTAACACCAAGAACACCAGAATTGTTTCCTAATCTCTCCCTCACAGCTGCAGCATCCTCTCCCTACACTACTAAGAGCTGATGTGACGTGACTACTACAGCGCTACGTGACTCCAGCTTATATAGAGGCTGGGTCACATGCTGCACTGGCCAATCACAGCCATGCAATTAGTAGGCATGGCTGTGATGGCTTCGAAGGGCACACAAGTTAAACGCCTGTTGATTGGCTGGCCTGTAGCTTTTCAACACGCGCCATCAAATCGCCGAACACCGAACTCGAACCCGAACTTTTACTGAAAAGTTCGGGTTCTGGTCCGGAGTCAAAAAATCGTAAACTTAGGTACGAACCCGAACTTTACAGTTTGAGTTCGCTGAACCCTAGTTTTGATATATCTACTTCCACAAAATATTGATTGAGGCCTGCAATATACCTGCTTCCACAAAATGTTGATTAAGAGGTTTGATATACCTGTTTCCACCAAATATTGATTGAGGCCTGTGATATACCTGCTTCCAAAAAATACTGATTAAGGGGTTTGATATACCTGCTTCCACAAAATATTGATTGAGGCCTGCGATATACCTGCTTCCACAAAATACTGATTAAGGGGTTTGATATACCCGTTTCCACAAAATGTTGATTGAGGCCTGCAATATACCTGCTTCCAAAAAATTCTGATTAAGGGGATTGTTATACCTGCTTCCACCAAATTTTGATTGAGGCCTGCGATATACCTGCTTCCACAAAATAATGATTAAGGGGATTGATATACCTGCTTCCACAAAATACTGATTGAGGCCTGCGAGATACCTGCTTCCACAAAATGCTGATTAAGGAGTTTGATATACCTGCTTCCACAAAATGCTGATTAAGGTGGTTTGATATACCTGTTTCCTCAAAATATTGATTGAGGCCTGTGATATACCTGCTTCCACAAAATACTGATTAATGAGATTGATATACCTGCTTCCAACAAATATTGATTGAGGCCTGCGAGATACCTGCTTCCGCAGTGATTAAGGGGATTAATATACCTCCTTCCACAAAATACTGATTAAGGGGTTTGATATACCTGCTTTTACAAAAATATTGAGGCCTGCAATATACCTGCTTCTACAAAATAATGATTAAGGGGTTTTATATACCTGTTTCCACAAAATATTGATTGAGGCCTGCGATATACCTGCTTCCACAAAATGCTGATTAAGGGGATTGATATACCTGCTTCCACCAAATATTGATTGAGGCCTGCGAGATACCTTCTTCCACAAAATGCTGATTGAAGCGTTTGATTTACCTGTTTCCACAAAATATTAATTGAGGCCTACGATATACCTGCTTCCACAAAATAATGACTAAGGGGTTTGATATAACTGCTTCCACAAAATATTGATTGATGCTTGCGAGATACATGATTCCACAAAATACTGATTAAGGGGATTGATATACCTGCGAGATACCTGCTTCCACAAAATACTGATTAAGGGTTTGATATACCTGTTTCCACAAAATATTGATTGAGGCCTGCGATATACCTACTTCCACAAAATACTGATTAAGGAGATTGATATACCTGCTTCTACCAAATATTGATTGAGGCCTGCGAGATACCTGCTTCTGAAAAAATTGTGATTAAGGGGTTTGATATACCTGCTTCCACAAAATACTGATTAAGGGGTTTGATATACTTGTTTCCACAAAATATAGATTGAGGCCTGCTATATACCTGCTTACACAAAATACAGATTAAGTATATTGATATACCTGCTTACACAATATACTAAGGGGTTTGATATACCTGCTTCCACAAAATAATGATTGAGACCTGCGAGATACCTGCTTCCACAAAATACTGATTAAGGGGTTTGATATACCTACTTACACAAAATATTGATTGAGTCCTACGAGATACCTGCTTCCAGAAAATACGGGTTAAGGGTTTTGATATACCTGTTTCCACCAAATATTGATTGAGGCCCGCGATATACCTGCTTCCACAAATACTGCTCTTCTCTAGGGACTTAGGCACAGGGTCATTTTGAAAATGACAGACATAGGAAGAGGCAGGACATTCTGCAGGGGTGGTAGGGGTCATGCAGGGGCACCAGGCCGGAGCCTAAGTGAGAAGTTTGAGAAGGCGCATGATTACTTCAAAGGACGCAGCAGAGTTGGTTGAGTGTCTCATTCAGCCTACCACTTCTGCACCCTCCTCATCCTCTGTATCTGCACCCTCTGCTGTGTGCACCCCCAAAGACACCACCACTACCACCATAGCCCCTCCACTCGAGTCAGAGGAATTATTTTCCTATCCATTCCCAGACCTTACTGATGCACAGCCATTCTTGATATCGGATGAGGAAAAGGAGGTAGCAACAGCCGCCACTCAGCGGTCTGACGACAGTACACAGATCAGCCCAAGGAGGGAGGTCCCCCCTGTTGTTGCCTACTCCGAGATCTGAAATGTCAGTGGTGGTGAAGGTGATGATGATGAGGTGTCACGTGGGTGCCCACAGGAGAGGAAGAGGAGGGGAGTTCAGAGGGAGAGATTGAGCAGCAGAGAGGGAGGAGAAGGAGGAGAAGCAGGCAGAGCTTGCAGGGCACAGGAGGCAAAAAGCAGACTGCAAATGTATCTGGAGTGAGCCATCCACCATGCACGGTCACTTCTGGCGCTCCCAGGACGCCGGCACATGGCTCCGCAGTGTGGGATTTTTTTTAACGTGTCAGCTGCTGACAATAGTGTTCCCATCTGCAGCCTGTCCTGTCAACGCATAAGTCGCGGTAAGCCCAACACTCACCTAGGGATGACTGCCTTAGCACCTGGCCTCCCATCACCAAGCCCAGTGGGAGCAACGCCGCCAGAACCCACAAAGCCACACTCCCGGCGCTCCTTGTCCTGCCTCTTCTCCCTCACCTCTCTCCTCCCATTTGTCCTCCACTCCACCATCCACCGTGCCATGGTCGCATTTGTCTGGCACAAGGCAGGATTCCGTGTCCCAAATGTTCGAGCGTAAAAAGTTGATGATGCCGGATAACCCTCTTGCCCAATGGCTGACCGCTGGCTTGTCGGAACTGCTAGCTGGCCATCTACTGCCATATAAACTGGTGGACTCGTTGGCCTTTAGAAAATTTGTGGCCATTGGCACACCGCATTGGAAGGTCCCCAGAAGGAAATATTTCTCCCAAAGGGGCATCCCAGAGCTATATAGCCATGTTCAGCGGCAAGTGAATATATCTCTGGCACACAGTGTCGGTGCCAAGATACATCTGACCACAGACATGTGGTCTAGCAAACACAGGCAGGGAAGGAATATAGGTGATCTAGCAAACACAGGCCTGTGATATACCTGCTTCCACAAAATACTGATTAAGGACATTGATATACCTGCTTCCACCAAATATTGAGGCCTGCGAGCTACCTGATTCCACAGTGATTAAGGGGATTGATATACCTCCTTCCACAAAATACTGATTAAGGGGTTTGATATACTTGCTTTTACAAAATATTAATTGAGGCCTGCGATATACCTACTTCCACAAAATAATGATTAAGGGGTTTGATATACCTGTTTCCACAAAATATTGATTGAGGACTGCGATATACCTACTTCCACAAAATACTGACTAAGGGGTTTGATATACCTGCTTCCACAAAATATTGATTGAGGCTTGCGAGATACCTGCTTCCACAAAATACGGACTAAGGGGATTGATATACTGTACCTGCTTCCACAAAATACTGATTGAGACCTGCGAGATACCTGCTTCCACAAAATACTGAATAAGGGGTTTGATATACCTACTTCAGCAAAATATTGATTGAGGCCTGCGATATACCTGCTTACACAAAATGCTGATTAAGGGGATTGATATAGCTGCTTCCACAAAATACTGATTAAGGGGTTTGATATACCTGTTTCCACCAAATATTGATTGAGGCCTGCGATATAACTGCTTCCACAAATACTGCTCTTCTCTAGGGACTTAGACACAGGGTCATTTTGAAAATGACAGGCAGAGGAAGAGGCAGGCGGTTCTGCAAGGGTGGTAGAGGTCGTGCAGGTGCACCAGGCCGGAGCCTAAGTGGGAAGTTGGAGAAGATGCGCACGATTACTTCAAAGGACGCAGCAGAGTTGGTTGAGTGTCTCATTCAGCCTACCACTTCTGCACCCTCCTCATCCTCTGTATCTGCACAATCTGCTTGTGTGCACCCCCAAAGACACCACCACCACCACCATAGCCCCTCCACTCGAGTCAGAGGAATTATTTTCCTATCCATTCCCAGACCTTACCGATGCGCAGCCATTCTTGACAGGAAAAGAAGGTAGCAACAGCCGCCACCCAGCGGTCTGACGACAGTACACAGATCAGCCCAAGGAGGGAGGTCCCCGCTGTTGTTGCCTACTCCGAGATCTGAAATGTCAGTGGTGGTGAAGGTGATGATGTTTAGGTGTCATGTGGGTGCCCACAAGAGAGGAAGAGGAGGGGAATTTAGAGGGAGAGACGGAGCAGCAGAGAGGGAGGAGAAGGAAGAGAAGCAGGCAGAGCTCACAGGAGGCAAAAAGCAGACTGCAAATGTATCTGGAGTGAGCCATCCAGCATGCACGGTCACTTCTGGCGCTCCCATGATGCCAGCACATGGCTCCGCAGTGTGGGATTTTTTTAACGTGTCAGCTGCTGACAATAGTGTTCCCATCTGCAGCCTGTCCTGTCAACGCATAAGTCACGGTAAGCCCAACACTCACCTAGGGGTGACTGCCTTAAGAAGGCACCTGGCCTCCCATCACCAAGCTCAGTGGGAGCAACGCCGTCAGAACCCACAAAGCCACACTCCCAGCGCTCCACGTCCTGCCTCTTCTCCTTTCCTCTCTCCTCCCATTTGTCCTCCACTCCACCATCCACCGTGCCATGGTCGCATTTGTCTGGCACAAGGCAGGCTTCCGTGGCCCAAATGTTCGAGCGTACAAAGTTGATGATGCCAGATAACCCTCTTGCCCAACGACTGACCGCTGGCTTGTCGGAACTGCTAGCTGGCCATCTACTGCCATATACACTGGTGGACTCTGAGGCCTTTAGAAAATTTGTGGCCATTGGCACACCGCAATAGAAGGTCCCCAGAACGAAATATTTCTCCCAGAGGGGCATCCCAGAGCTATATAACCACGTTCAGCGGCAAGTGAATATATTTCTGGCACACAATGTCAGTGCCAAGATACATCTGACCACAGACACGTGGTCTAGCAAACACAGGCAGGGAAGGTACATAACTTTTATTGCCCACTGGTTGAACCTTCTGATGCCCGTTAAGCATGTAAACCGTGGCTCCGGTGTGGATTTGGTGTTACCACCACGTATTGCATGCAGGCCTGCCTCTTCTTGTCCTCCTCCTACTCCATCCTCCATCCTCCTCCTCCTTTTTTACTACTAACACCTCTTCTGCTGCCCCCCTAAGCTCCCCAGAACCTATTCGATGTGCCATGTGAGACATTGCTATGCTGTGCTGCGGCTGTTGTGCCTGTAAGCCAAGAGCCACACCGGTCCTGCACTGCTTTAAGCTCTGCAGTCACAGGCGGATCAGTGGCTAACCCCGCTCAATTTGACAGTTGGTAAAGTGGTGTGCAACAATGGTGCCAATCTGCTGAGCAAGCTAAAAACAGGGCAAAATGACACATGTGCCGTGCATGGCACATATCCTGAAATTAGTTGTGCAGCCATTCGTTGCCAAATACCCCGGGGTCCAGGAAGCCTTGCGGCAGGCCAGAAAAATCTTACACGGCCATGGCTCGCCTGATTTGTGACAGCCCTACTCGCTGGAACTCCACCTTGTATATGCTTGATAGGCTGCTCCAGCAACAACATGCCGTTAACGACTACGTGTACGAACTTTGCAGCAGGACAGGTTCTAGAGAGCTTGGTTTCTTTTCACTGCACCAGTGGCTGCTCATGCGCGACGCATGCAGACTTCTGCGGCCATTTGATGAGATCACCAAACTGGTCAGTCGCAGCCAGGGCGCCATCAGTGACATCTAAACTTACGCCTTCTTTCTAGAGCATGCATTGCGCCGTGTCATTGATCAAGCCGTCGAGGAGCAGGAGCTGGAAGATAAGGAAGTTGCAATGCTGAATGAATTCCTAGGGGGGCTACTCCATCTGAGACATGTCAGCAGGAGTCTGAAGAGGAGTCAGAGGAGGATGGTGGCTGGGGGGAGGAGGAGGAGAAGCAAGAAGAGTAGGCTTTGAGGGGGACTTTAAACTTTTCGGGGATCCCTGGTGTTGTTCGGGGCTGGAGGGAGGAGACCGAGGACAACATTCTCCTGGGCAATGAGCCAGGGCACACCACCACTTCCAATTTAGTGCAAATGGGGGCCTTCATGCTCCAGTGTTTAAAGGGGGATCCCCGTATGAAAATCCTAAAAGGCAAAGACCAGTACTGGGTAGCAACGTACTTGGACCCCCGGTACAAACACAAAATGGCAGATATGTTACCAGCATCACAGAGGGCTGGCAGAATGCAGCATTTCCAGGCCTTGCTGCGAGAGATGCTGCATTCTGCTGTTGCTGGCGCTGGCAGAGGAATTTTCCACCCACAGCAAAACAGGTGCGGGTACCAATCCTACCCCGCTGCAAGAAGAGGGCGGTTTGAAGATATGTTGGTCCCTTCGGATATGAGATCATTCTTTCAGCCAACCTATCTACAGCCGCCCTCCGGATCCAGCCTCAGGGAACGCCTAGACCGACAGGTGTCCGACTGTATCGGGTTAACGGCCGATGTGGACGCTCTGAGAAGCGAGGAACCCCTGGACTACTGGGTTTGCAGGCTTGACCTGTGGCCAGAGCTGGCACAATTTGCCATGGAACTCTTGGCTTGCCCCTCGTCCAGTGTCCTGTCCGAAAGGACGCTCAGTGCAGCAGGGGGGATCGTGACCGATAAGTGCACTTGCCTAGCTCACGACAGTGTGGACTACCTCACATTTCTAAAAATTAATGAGGCATGGATCTCGTAGGAATTCAACACCTATGACGGCCACGTGTAATTGAATTTCCTCATCCCAGCCCACACATATCTGCCACAACCCAGAACAAAGAATGATCCTTCTCTTATATATATATATACAGCGGCATAAAAGTTCTTTTCTGTCAGGTGAATGCCTAATTTTTGCGGCCTGTACTGGCCTACAGTAAAATTTGTATCCAGTGACCGCCTAATGTACCTCCAGCCACATCATCACAAGTTCTTTTCTGTCAGGTGAATGCCTAATTTTTGGGGCCTGTACTGGCCTACAGTAAAATTTGTATCCAGTGATCGCCTAATGGACCTCCAGCCACATCATCACAAGTTCTTTTCTGTCAGGTGAATGCCTAATTTTTGGGGCCTGTACTGGCCTACAATAAAATTTGTATCCATTGACTGCCTAATGTACCTCTAGCCACATCATCACAAGTTCTTTTCTGTCAGGTGAATGAATAATTTTTGGGGCCTGTACTGGCCTACAGTAAAATTTGTATCCAGTGACTGCCTAATGTACCTCCAGCCACATCATCACAAGTTTATTTCTGTCAGGTGAATGCCTAATTTTTGGGGCCTGTACTGGCCTACAGTAAAATTTGTATCCAGTGATCGCCTAATGGACCTCCAGCCACATCATCACAAGTTATTTTCTGTCAGATGAATGCCTAATTTTTGGGGCCTGTACTGGCCTACAATAAAATTTGTATCCATTGACTGCCTAATGTACCTCTAGCCACATCATCACAAGTTCTTTTCTGTCAGGTGAATGCCTAATTTTTGGGGCCTGTACTGGCCTACAGTAAAATTTGTATCCAGTGACTGCCTAATGTACCTCCAGCCACATCATCACAAGTTCTTTTCTGTCAGGTGAATGCCTAATTTTTGGGGCCCGTACTGGCTGACAGTAAAATTTGTATCCAGTGACCGCCTAATGTACCTCCAGCCACATCATCACAAGTTCTTTTCTGTCATGTGAATGCCTAATTTTTGGGGCCTGTACTGGCCGACAGTAAAATTAGTATCCAGTCAGTGGCGTTGCCAGGGCTGGTGTCACCCGGTGCGGTAGAAAATGGTGTCACCCCTCCCAAGCACCCCCCCCCACACACACACACACCCACCCCCGAAGCAATAATTTTTTGCCATATATGGGGGCTATGGGGGCGCTACTGCCATAGGTGGGCATCAGCTCAGCAGACCCCCCCCCCCCCCCCCGAAAGCATAGAGCCCCAGCACCCCCATTCCCTTTTTTTTTACAATGTACAGTTAGTATTGTACCCCTCCATCCACCCCTCCCTTCCCCTTCTCCACCCCCTCCCCTTCTCCAATCACCCAGCACCCTTACTCACATAAAACAATTAATATATATATAATATAGCTTACAGTGAATTGCTGTAAATACTTACAGTTCTGAAGACTCCAGCAGGCTCAGGATCAGTACTCTGGGCAGCTGGGCTCAGGGCTCGAAGTGGGCATCGCTCTGCAGTTCAGGAAGGAGACCTATAAGACTCACCTAGGTTTTAGAGGGGGACAATAAGAAAAAAAAAAATTTCATTACACCTCAGGTCAAACCACCAATCAGACCCCTAATGTTAATCAGATCTCAGCCGACAGCCCCAATCAGACTCCCAATGTTAATAAGACCCCAATAAGACCCCCAATCAGACCTCAGCTCAGACCCCAATGTAAATGACCCCCAATCAGACCTCAGATAAGAGCTCCATGCCTCTCATTAGCCCCATAATCAGCCCCCATGCCTCTTAGCCCCCATTATCAGCCCTTATGCCTCTCAGCCCCCATTATGCCTTTCAGCCCCCATTATGCCTCTCAGCCCCCATTATGCTTCTCAGGAGTCTCAGCCCCCATTATACCATTGCCTCGCCGAGTCAGCCCAATTTACCTCAGCCCCCCCCCCCCCCCTTCATTATGCCTCTCAGCCCAATTTATGCCTCAGCCCCCCCATTATGCCTCTTAGCCCAATTTATGCCTCAGCCCCCCATTATGCCTCTCAGCCCAATTTATGCCTCAGCCCCCCTTATGCCTCTCAGCCCAATTTATCCCTCACCCCCCCATTATGCCTCTCAGCCCAATTTATTCCTCAGCCCTCCCATTATACCTCTCCGCCCAATTTATACCTCAGCCCTCCCATTATGCCTCCCAGTCCAATTTATGCCTCAGCCCCCCCCCCATATTATGCCTCTCACCCCCCCCCCCCCCCATATTATGCCTTTCAGCCCCCAGCAACCTGGCCATTATGCCCCGATTGCCCCCAGCAGTCTCAGATAAAAAAAAATAAACACTTACCTCTCCTGCTCCTGGATGCCACCAATCCTCACCAGCAACTCCCGCGATCTTCTTCCTCCTGCTGTTGGCTGGCGCGCACAGCGTGACGTCACAAAGAGACGCACACTGTGCGCAACACTGCACCGCGCACAGCCGAGGACCAGGAAGCAGTGAGTACAGATCCTTCACCGCTTACCTGTCCTCCGGTACTAATCAGCGCTTCCAAAATGGAAGCGCTGATTAGTATTCACAGCGTTAAAGGGCAATTACGCCTATGCACTCACCCCATCAGACTGGTGTCACCCGGTGCAGCCTGCACCCGCTGCACCCCCCTCGCACTCTTTTCTGTCAGGTGAATGCCTAATTTTTGGGGCTTGTACTGGCCGACATAAATTTTTTTATCCAGTAACCGCCTAATGTACCTCCAGCCACATCATTACAAGTTCTTTTCTGTCAGGTGAATGCCTAATTTTTGAGCCCTGTACTCCCGTGGCCTAAAATAAAATATTTCCTAGGCTCCAGCAGGGCACATTTTTGAGAGTTTCCCTTTAAGACGCATAAAAATGGCCCCTGATTAAAATACATATTTTTTGTGGGAATTTTTGCCAATGATCCCCCTCTGGTATGTCACTGTCCATGTTGTGGGACTATTTGTGCACTTCTAGTAAGTATTTGGTGGCTGCAAATATGACCTGAAGGTTTTTCAGGTTCGTCTGCCATGTAAAGTCAATGGGGCCCGCTGTGAACGCGCTGTTCGCGAACATTTGATTGCGAAATGTCCCAGCCGATGTTCGTCCATCACTACCTATCAAGTGCAAGAAGGTTGTACCTTTTTGTGGGGAATAACAATATAGTGGCTGTTTGCCATAATGTGGGTTTTATGATACATGGTGCAATTATACAATACCTTTAATAATAGCTACTAATGCTGCTATTTTACTTTTCTTATACCAGGTGGAGCTCCATCTTATTTTACTATTCTGCCCTCTGAATTATAGTTATACCTTGACCGGCTGTCTAGACCTGCACCAGAATTATCACAGAGGTTCAGTCTGGATGATAAACCTGGTACAGGGATAGGCACTTTTCTTTGACTCTATACCAACTATTGGTTAGCTTACTTTGATAAAGCTTTTTACCCCAGAATTTCACTAAAATGGTACACCTTAGTGTGCCCCCTTTCCTGTGAAGCTCCGACCCACTTTCCACAAAGCTCTGCCCCCTTGTTGAGCAAGTCAGAAAAACGTGTGGAAACCTTAGATGCATGAAATTGCACCATTTTGCGTTACTTTTTAGACAGATTTTTGGTGCAGATACATGGAGAATGGGCCATTGTGTTGTACTGGTACAGAAAACTGCACCAACAAATATATTAGAAAAAACATTGCAAAACCTCAGGAAATCCCCACAAACATAAAATACTAATGATACTTTTATAACTATTATTCCCCCTCTGTGCAAAGCCTTCCATACACATAGATAGCTGTCAGCCAAATAGCTGTCTCTCCAGGCTCTTAATACACATAGAAGCTTGGCTCAGTCAAGCATGCATGTGTCCTGAAAGGGGAGGGGCAACAGGCACTCCATAGTTCTTTGTCAGCAGCTTATCTTCCTGAAATCTAACTGCCTGTTCCTTATTTCTCCCAACATTTGGATGACAATCATCTAATGTGTATGGGCAGCTCAAGACTACTATAACTGTTAAAAAGAAAAAAGAAGTTAAAATTGCACTCAAACATCACAAGGTAGGTGAATTTGTACACCTAAACAGCCAAGTGTGAACTAGCCCTACAGCATGTTAGATGTAGGCTGAACATGAGTTTTTATTTATAGTTCTAACATATCTATTCATTTCTTATGTTCCTGAGATACTTTACAATAAATCTATATAATATCAGCAAATCTACAGACTAACTGATCACAGGCCTGGAAAGACAAAATTATCACATAAGTCTACATTTGAGTTGGTGTCTCCTGAAGATGTAGAGAAACCTGGGGTTGGCCACAGCAAGGTTTTTAAAGTTCTCTTTTTCTCAAGCAGTTCCCGTTTGCAAGCTTTATGTAAAAGCTGGTTTTATACGGAAGGCTGTTGTGTTTTCCATATAAATAACTCTATATATTTCCCCTTTGAAGTAACTCTTTTTGCTTCCAAAATGAGGTCATAAAACAGGATAAGTAATGGGTTTTGAAACCAGATGTAGTAAAACATAAAATTTAAACCTACTCAGTTTGGGATTTATGACTTATGGTGAGGCTAATCATTATGGCATGAAACACTGAGAGCTTGCAAAAATGTCAGATGCTAGCCAAGGATAAAGCACCATAGTATTATGTATATTGTCATAGTGGAGAATGCTGGATGTTAACATTTTGAAATCTGTTAGTCTGCCAATATTAGCAATACTGCACTCAGAATATTAAATCTTGCCAATTTACTGTACAACATGATGTGCACATTGCTTAAAGTATTGGGCATTTCTAAATAAAACCACCTTCCGTATAGCACAAGCTCCAGAAAATGTGGTAAAACATTTAAACACTTGTCACATAAATTAATTGAAAATAATAATTCTAATAACCAGTCTAATAGTATTTATGTAAAACTTATAAAATTATATTAAGGTCTTGAAAATTACATCTACCAGAATCTTGCTTCCTAAATGGAGAAACATGAATGTACATGCAGTAATAACCAGGAGCGTTGCTAACGTCTCAAAAGATTTGGAGCCCAAGCCCCAATACATATTTTCAATACAACCTCCGGCTGCAGTACTAAAGGCATATTTGAATGGATATTACATTGAGCACTATCACACATACAGGAGAATACGGTACCACATATCTCTTACATCCAGTGACGTCTCCATTGATGTAGATGTTCGCTTTTCTCATCTTCTCCATTCAGACCAGACTGCCATGACAACTTTTTCAGCCATGTCTCTTTTCTGTAGAATTTGGCACACAGACATCCTACAGATGTAGCAGAGTTAATACACCCACTTGGTGAGTTATCACATTTAGTTAACGCGTTATGACTGTGACTCATAATTCTGCTACATCCGTAGTTTCCCCACTTTTCCATCATTCTCCCCCTCCTGGTGCCTCAACAGCCTCATCTTACTGTCATTCCTAATACTATGCCCTCTGTGTTCCCCAATGCCCCCAAAACTATACAAAAATAACAGTGCCAAACAAAGTTCCCAAAGTGCTCCCAAAAGTCCTAGCAATAGTAATCATTTTCTCCCAGAGTGACCTCACTAGTAATGGTGTCCCCTTCAGTGATAATGCTGCACAAGAGTGCACCTGTTAGTAGTGGTGCCCGCCATATTGTGCTCAATAATAATAATGCCCCCACAGAAACTCCAGTAGTAATATGCCCTATTATACCCCAGTAGTAATAAGACCCCCTAAAGTGCCTCTAATTCTAATAAGGCCCCTCCATAAGTCCCCCTCCCCCATAAAGCACCCAGTAGTTTTAATTCCTCTATAGGGCTCCTAGAAGTTATAATGCCTCCTATAGTGATCCCGGTAGATATAATGCCCCCAAGTACCCCCCATAGAAATAATTACCCAATAGTGCCACCTGTAATTATAATGGTCCCCTGTTGTGTCCATAGTAGTTATTTTGCCTCTGTGGTACCCAGTAGGTATAATATACCCTAGGCACCCAATAGGTATAATATCCCCCTGTAGTGGCCCCAATAAGTATAATGAACCTTTGTATTGCCTCTAATCGGTATAATACCCCTCATTAGTGCCCCAGTTGCTATAATGCACCTCTGCACTGCCCCCAGTTGGTATAATTCTCCTCTGCACTGCCCTCAGTCAGTATAATGCCCTTCTGTACTGCCCTCAGTCAATATAATAGCCCTCAGTAGTGCCCCCAGTATTATAGTGTACCTCTGTAGGGCTACCTTGTAGTTATAAGTGGGCTATGGCCTATGGCAATGTCCCTTTGCAGTTATTCAACTGTATCGGCACCATAAGGAAGGCAATAGAGTTGTATAGTCGGGGGCCACTAGGTTCAGGGACCTGGACAAAACATCTGAGGCCTAAGCCCCAGATATTTTGACCTAGTGATGCCCGTGGTAGTAACCTATATTAAACGGATTGTTTCAAGATCGGATTTGCAAACCACCAACTATTACCTCCTGGGAAAAGCTGCAGCCAGCCATGCAAGCCCTTGGAAACTGCAAGGGTAATGTCTGAGATACTATGGTTCTCTGAGCTCAGACTTAGTATTTAGGAGCAAGCACACTTAGAACCTCTTAGTAGCTGTGCTTCTCTCTAGTAGGAACTCCCTCTAGGAGTGGACCCAGGTCCATCTCCTGGCATCCTAAAGGGCTGAGTCAAGTTTATTAACCCTTACCTATCCATACAACACTTTTGAGTAAGCATACATTTGTAATATGTTTTGCATTGGCCCTATTCTGGGGTACTACACTTCCTTCTATGGTGTCACACTCACCACAGACCCATGGTCTGTGTAAAACCACTGATATGTACATGCATACATTAAAGTCAATAGGACTGTGATTCACTACGATGTTAAAGAGGCATAGGTATTGTGTGTCCAGCCATAGAACTGTTCTCAATGTTGTTTAGATTCATAACAGTGTAAATTGCTGAGTTTCAGAGGATAGTTTGTAACTGTGAAATCTCTAAGTTTCTCTTCCCTTCACTGGACACTAAATACTGTCAAAAATATGCACCACTGGGAACTTAAAGTGGCTCTGGGGGGAAAAAAAACTAAAAGAGGCCCCATGTTTGTTGGTGGGTCCAAACTGACAGAAGGTGGGGCAACAGAAGTAACATATATAGGCAGGGATAACATTTTGCAGAAGAGTATACTGCCCCTTGCAGAACCAAATACCACAGTGCAGCACAAAATACTGCCACCTATGCCACATTACTCAACTCTATCTCCATCCTGAGGACAGCGATACAGTCGAATTTACGGGGCA
The DNA here is from genome assembly GCF_905171765.1 of Bufo bufo. Taxonomy (NCBI): domain Eukaryota; kingdom Metazoa; phylum Chordata; class Amphibia; order Anura; family Bufonidae; genus Bufo; species Bufo bufo. The sequence continues at coordinate 284,731,953 of NC_053390.1, read as the reverse complement.
CATGTGGCCACTGGCCAGGTGCACAAAAGAGAATTTGGTAGTCATGGACCCAGCTGGTGGCCATGAGCAGAACTTGGCATCAGCCAACTGGGAAATTAAACAGTAGGGTCTATGGCCATAAGGGTTCTGCCACAACATGCTTTTTTTCCTGGTATTTTTTGGCCACGAAGTTCCTGCATCTGCCTCTTAATAAATTAGGCTTATCTCATTCCAGCAGAGAGGGATCAATACTGGCATATGGCAATGCCAGTCTTGATAAGTGTCCCTCATTGCTTAAAATACTAAGACTGGTGTGTGAAATGCTGGTGTTTATTAAATGACCCCCATTATATAGTAAGACATTTTTCATGAGATAAAAAGTTTTGCTTTAGTCTGTGTTGGTGTACTTTGCTCCAAATCTATCAAATGTTGCATGTTGTTTGTTAAAGTTGGAGAATCTTTAAACCTAACACTTTTGTCTAGAAATGTTACTCCAGTTTTTTTATTCCACCAATATACTGGAGTGCGTTTGTGTCTCAGTTGATACATTCGGAGTGAAACTAATTAACATAGCTAACATGCCCATTTTTCAAAACTGTAGTGAGTGGCATAAAAAAGCAGAAAGTAGCAAACTTATTGCTCAAATTTTTGTTTGAATTTTTGAAGCCAGAATTCTAGTGTGCAGTGCATGATAAATTTCACCCCATAACATTCTTTCTAGCTTTAGCTTAGGAAATGTTCTAAATATGCCTTTTTCCTATTGTGCTTAAATCATGTGCAATATAGTAGTACAACTGTTCAAAATTACCTAAAATTAATTTCAAATATTCTGTGCTTGCACCAGAATTCTAGTGAAAGGAATCTCCAAATGCATGAAAGCAACATAAAGTACAAAGGTTTGTTTGGTTTTAGGAGGAAACCGGACAACCCTCTGGATCCCCCTGCAATAAGGAACTGTTACAGACTTATCTGACATCCCACGCTAATGTTCCTATTTACTCTTTGTGCTCTATTTACCCAGCTTCAATGGTGATGTCATCAGGGGCGGATTGTCCATAGACCTTACAGGGAAATTTCCCGGTGGGCTGATTCCCAGTGGGCCACCTGAGCTTTCCTTACGGTTGGCTAGGGGAAGTTTTGGGGCATGTATTTTGTGCAGATGTGGGCAGTATTTCGTGATGAACTGTGATATTTGGCTATGTTGGGGTGGTAGAATTTGCCACAATATGGTATTGCTGGCCCTGCCTACTTGTGTTGGCAACGCCTTCTATCAATTTGGACCCGACTACAAAATGGGGCCACTTGTAGTATTTTTTACAGGTCCACTTTAAGTTCCCAGTTCGCCCCTGGATGTCATGTCAACAACACGTGTCCACTGCAGCCAATCACTGGCCTCAGCAGTGCAGCCATAAAGGTCAGTGATTGGCTACAGTGGTCATGTTGTCGACATGACGTCACTTCTGCAGCCAGGTAAATAGAGCCCAGCCTAGACATTTGGTTGGTATTTTGTGTCAGTATTTTGAAGCCAAAACCAGAAATGGGATCTGCACAGATGAAAGGTATCATGGAAAGATTTTCTGTGTTTTGGACCCACTGTTGATTTAGGCTTACTATTACTGATGGAACATAATGACCAAATACTGTGAAAGGAGCCAAAGAGTGCGATAAGGCTACCTTCACGCCGGCGTCTAATCATTCCGGCAGGCTGTTCCGTTAGGGGAACAGCCTGCCGGATCCGTAACTACTGTGTACATCCTCCTGGCCCCATTCACTATAATGGGGAACAGGGTAGAACCAGCCACAGCACAGCGACTTACCCAAAAGGAGTAAACGCCAGTGTGAAACAGGCCTTACCCAATTCTTTCTAATTACATAGTATGACACGTGGATTTTCCATGTGGATTTACTGACAGAAAATCCACAGCATAATACAGTACCAGCAAAGTACATAGGATTTTAACAAATACAATCTATACAATGTGTAAATTGACAAGTGATGTGGCTTTTAACATCCACACCAGATGACTTTATATCGTGGATTTTCACAAGCTGAAAGATGAACAGAGCTGTACAACAGCACCCATAGAGGTATACAGGGTTGTATATAAGGTCCAAAAATCACAAAGAGATGGCATTTTTTGCAGACAAATTAGAAAACAATAATGGATGATAAAGATTACAATACAGATCTATGCTTCACTATACTGATAAGAACTCATTACTGGGAAGTGTCAAATAATAATAATTACCACCAAAATAATTTGATCAAGTGCCACCAGCCTCAATATATATGGACACATCTATTTATTTTTTCAAGGACACAGGAAAGAATTTGCCTATTTTTACAGTTTGTCCAGAAATTCCTGGACATTATGCAACCCTGATAAACACGTGTTTTAAAAGTGATCAAAGCTCATTTTCATTCATCAAACAAATTAGAAAATTTGAGAACAAAGTAGCACACAAGAGAGCAATCTCTTATAATGGAGCATTACACATTTTCTATTAAACCAATGGGCTCTGTGCATTAGGATAGAGGCTCTATATAGCTGTTGTGTTTTGTACAGAGAAGCTTGTACCTCATAATCTCATATGCCTGTAATTTCAATTGTGGCACGCTCTATAGGATTCCCTGTCCATGGAAATACTGTATTCTTCCCTAGAAGCATTGGACCTAGTAATGAACATCTCCACAAGCACATCTCTTTTTGAATTCTTGTATGTGCATATAGCCTAATAGTTGGGGGTCCTGAACACGGTATTCACTGAAACTTAAAATTCCCTTGTATGGAAGTACAAAATAGTATTCCAATGATCTAAACAAAATACAAGGGTTCATGCAAACAAGCAATATTAACCTCTGGCAGTGAAAAACTGATATTTTTCAGTGTTTTCTGCAATTTTGTTACATTCTTACTTCTTTATTCTGAGTGGATGTCATCTGTTTGGGCATTTTTTTCTCACACAAGATCATTCTGTGTAAGAAACGAATGCAACGTGTTCTATAGTTTGGATTTTTCATGCAAGAAGGTCCCCACATAAATAAGTCCAGAATAAATGAGTTTGTGTGAAAAATGCTACCAAATGCAGGGCATGAGCTGTGTTTTTCCACTCATGACTTGCCCATTCAAGTCAACCTACATGCACTTGACATGGATTTTCATGTAGATTTCACTGCATTTCTGCATCGAATCCTCACCAAAATCTGCATGTGCTGATTCTGATGTAAATTTTCCCCAGCTTTCACTTTTTGAAATCTGCACTCATAGTTTACGCAAACAATTGACATGCTGTGGATTTCAAAATTAATTTCTGCACCATATAGATGAAGTTTTGAAAATCTCATCTACTTTGCAGGCACTGAATTACGCTGCAGATTTTCCACACAAAAATCCATGCATAGTACACACCATGTGCATGTAGCCTAACAAGTATCTTCAAGCCACAGCAGTACCACACTGCAAATTCAGCAGCAAAAAGTCATGGAAACGTATCTGGTACAGCTTGTGTCTTCTCCTTCAAGACAAGTTAAACAAATCACGGGAAAAAAATATATAAAACATCCTGCACGATATGATAATGAATGTTGCGGATGTACAAGGCTACATTTATATAGTCACAGAAAATAATGCACTATAATAATAGATGCAAGCATAACATATGGACTAAGCCCTCACTCTATTGATAAAATCTGAGACACTTGGTCAATACATTTTGATCAAAACACATCTAAGTCCACCTACCAAGCGACAAGGTGGTCTCAGTGACCAAGTGTCTCAGATTTTATCAATAGAGTGAGGGCTTAGTCCATATGTTATGCTTGCATTATTTTCTGTGAATGCCCTGTTCCTTTGTCCCAATGATGAAAACAAAGAAGCTGTCTGAGCTATTATTAGCAAACACAAGACTTCCAAAGGGTATAAGGCCATCTCTAAAGACCTTGATATCCCAGTTTCAACTGTGCGCAATGTTATTAAGAAGTTTGCCAAGCATGGAACCGTCAAGAACCTGCCTGGACGTGGGGGAAAGAGGAAAATTGACAAGAGATGTCTTCGAAGGTTGGTGCGAATGGTGGAAAAAAACACCACGTCAAACATCCAAAGACCGGAAGACTAATCTGGAACAGTCTGGGGTCATGGTTTCAACAAGTACCATATGCCACACACTAAACTAAGCAGAGCTTTATGGGCGAAGACCAAGGAAGAAACAATTGCTGGAGAAAAGACATAAAAAGGAACAACTGATCTTTGCCAAAGAGTACCTTGACAAACCACAATCCTTCTGGGAAAATGTTCTGTGAAACAAAAATCAAGCATTTTGGCAATGCAAAGCAACAGTTTGTTTACAGACGGTGCAATAAAGCTTATAAGGAAAAGAACACCCTACCAACAGTTAAGCATGGTGGAGGATCCATAATGCTGTAGGGTTGCTTAGCTTTGTCTGATACTAGAGGCCTAGACCGTATCACAGGAATCATAAAATCAGAGAATTATTAAAAGATTTTAGAGCGAAATGTCCTATCCAATGTAAGAAAACTTGGTTTGAGTCGAATATCATGGGTCCTCCAACCAGACAAGAACCCAAAGCAGACATCCAAAAGTACATAGGAATGGTTGAAAAAAGAAAAAAATGGACTGTTTTAAAATTGCCAGCAATGAGTCCTGATCTCAATCCCACTGAAAATCTTTGGGGTGAGCTGAAATCTGCCATTGGTAAAAAGAACCCTGCAAACATTCAAGAGCTTGAACAAGCTGCAAATGAAGAGTGGGAGAAAATACCAGATGAGAAGTGCAAGAGGCTTATAGATGGCTACAAGAAACATTTGGAGGCTGTCATTAATGCCAAAGGGTGTGCAACCAAGTATTAATTAGGGGTTCCTTTATTGCTGCACATGCTGTTTATTTTTTACAACATGTAAGTTGAAAAACTATATTTTATTGTTGTATTACTTTGGACCACTAATTAAAAAATCATAAGGATATAACTTCCATTTATAACATTTCCATTTATTTCTAAAAATATTGTACAGTCTATGAAAAAAATGAAGGGGTGCCAAAAACAGTGAGCAGCACTGTATATTGTCATAATTTAAAATAAACTTAGTTAGGGTACTTTCACAGTTACGGCAGAAGATTCTGGCAGGCAGTTCCATCGCCGGAACTGCCTGCCGGATCCAGCAATCCGGATGCAAACGGATGGCATTTGTCAGACGGATCTGGATGCGGATCCGTCTGACAAATGCATTTAAATACCGGATCCGTCTCTCCGGTGTCATCTAGAAAAACGGATCCGGTATTAATTTTTTGCTTTTTAAAGGTCTGTTTTGCCGGAACACTTAATGCCGGATCCGGCACTAATACGCTTCAATGTAAATTAATGCCGGATCCGGCATTTCGTCAAGTGTTCAGTATTTTTGGCCAGAGATAAAACTGCAGCATGCTGCAGTATTTTCTCTGCCCAAAAAACGTAAGAGGGACTGAACTGATGCATCCTGAACAGAATGCTCTCCATTCAGAATGCATTATGATAAAACTGATCAGTTTTTTTCCGGTATTGAGCTCCTGTGACACAACTCAATACCGGAAAACAAAAACGCTAGTATGAAAGTACCCTTAAATGATATAGGATGGAATGTATCAAGTTTGAAATCCAGAAAACTGGCATAAAAAAGTCTCAACTTTTGCAACAAATGCCATTTTGAACAAAAAATTTTAACTTTTTGCCTCCTTGCAATTTACATCCGGTGCTAAGTCCCCAGTCAGACTGCTCAACCCAGCCAAGAAAATGCCAATGTGAAAATAGTTGTGGCTTCTCTGCATTAGGTGGTGATGATCACATTGGGCTCTCAATAAGTATAACAACTCTCAACTCGACTTTGTGAAAGTTTTCTTCCCTACACAAATCAGGAGTTGTAATTGATTAGCTAGATATGTATAGCTTGTTCATAAAGATGATTGTTTATTTAAAAATTGTATTCTCCATTTTAATATTTGTTTTCGACAAAATGCCAATCATAAACATTTGCCTCCACCCAAAAGTCACTATAGAAAAGGGCTGATCAGTCATTTTAAGTCATTTAAATTAAGAGAGAAAAAAAAATGTATATAACCTGTAGCTTGTTTCCAATAACTTCTAACTCTATTGTGATCAATATTTGAATTCTGGGATAACATATTTTGTGTGATGTGGGTACATCATGATGTAGGGGGGTTATAGTGGTATGAGTGGGCTAGGTAAAGGGGGTTTGCTTTTTCTTCACTGGCTTTTTATGTGAAGCAGAGTTTTCTTTATTTATCTGTTACCAGTATATTATTTTGTATAGTGTTTTACACTTTTTATTGTACCTATTTATTTCTTTAAATATCATAACTATACACACATGGGTTGTCATCCATTTGTCTACAGATCCTGAACAGCAAATAAACTTGCATTCCTAGCCTTAATGCACATATTAGAGGTGCGCACAGCCCCTGCACAGAGTCCCTGTGGCTTCCTACTACGCATAGCTATAGGTAGTTTATGTGCTGCCACCTGGTGCCCCCATACAGAAATTCTTGTGGGGAGAATACTTCCATAACACAATGGCCCAGATTTGCTTATGTTTCTGTGCCTAACATCTGTGTAAAATGTGGTGCAATTTTGGTGCAATTTGGCGTAACTAGTGTTTCTGCACTTTTTTTTTCCAACTTACTCAGAAAGGGAGTGTGCTTATCAGAAGGGGAGTATAAATTTACAAGAAAGGGGTGGGGCTAAGATGTTTCATTTTGCGCAAAAATTGCACCTCGATTTTGGCGTAAAATTCTCTCTCAAGGTAAGCCAACCAATAGTTTCTATAGAGTCAGAGAAAAGTGTCTATCCCTGCACCAGATTTACCACCTGGTGCAGGACTAGACCGCCTAAATTTACACCATTTAAGGGATTAGTAAATCTCGGCCAATATGTCATATTATCATACAGTAGTGGTCCACAGAAGTCCATTCAAGGTTGTGCAGACCCACAAAACGCTCAGGTTTATGTGATCTAAATCTTATTCACATTCATGTTGCATGGAGAAAGCTCCACACCCTGATCTGGTGATTGAATCTGGGCTTGCATTGTTGCAATTTTGTCTTTATTAAATTTTTCAAGCTTTTTAAAGAAAAATCTCTGAGCAATTAATATGTATATTTGTTAGGATGGTCTTCATAATTACACTTTACAGTTGCCTTCACACGCAACTAAGAATCAGTTCCATTCATTTGAATGGGGTTGTTTTGGCGGCAAGCACATGGCTTTCTGAAAGCTTCATTCAGGTGAATGGAACAGATTTTCAGTTGCAGAAAATTCCTGCAATAAAATCTGCCACGGGTGAAGGCGCCCTCACTGTATTAGAAAAAAAGGGTTAGGATGGGCAGATGTCTCACCAGCCATCAATGTTGGCAAGTTTCTGTTGCTCTGTTTACCGATTCAGGAATATCAGTGAACATAAAGTGCAATTAAACCAGTTCATTAATTAATTAAGTAAATCAAGCAGAACAGAACAAAAACAGACGTAACAATTTCATTTCAGTGCAACAACCTAGAGACTATTGATTATAAAGTTTGCATTTAACCCCTGCACTTCTGCGAATCATCTCCAACTGCTGTAGGGTTAAAGGCACAGAGAACTCAGAAGCTTTGGCTTTCTTTATTAAGTGACTCCCCCCTCCATCTATAGGATCAGACATGAGATAATGAGGCCTCAACCGGCTCCTTTGCTTCAGCTTTCGCTCTTTTTCCCATGCACTAAACCCGTAGCCAGTGTACAGAGACACAGTGCCGCCCCACTCAAATCCAATTTACCCAGGACAAAAGCTGATCGACCAAATCCCCCACTAACAAACCGGTCACCACAGACAATTCGTATAATGTTTGGGTTTTATTCATTTCGAGACTAATTAACTTGAATCCTCCACTCTGCTCCGTACAGTGCCCAATTAATTTGCAATGCATGTCAAAGGGCTTCAGCCTTCCAAGTCTGTGGAAAGCTTTGTTGAGAATTGTATTGATCTAACTACAGTTTCCTACACATATTTACTTTCTACCCTTAGTGGCGTAAGCTGGGCTTTTTTTTTTGTTGTTGTTAAAAGCTCAGGCTTAGAAAGTTTAATAGGATTTTAAAGCCACCCTTATCCCTCCCCACCTCTGCTTGTTTCTAGTGCCCTCCAAATACAAACTCTTATGGGGTCTTACAATTCTATTAAATTGGAGGTATTTATATATGGGAAATCTAGGAATAGAGAGGTGTAAGTATTGTGACATCTTTAAAGTGAAACACAAATTATTGATGTATGTAATTCCTTAAGGGATTACAAAATGTGCTCCTTAACCCCTTTTGTCATCTATTGAGAAACCACAAGTATACTCTGAAACCTTCTGATTTGTCGCTTAGTTATGTAGACACAGACTGTAAGCTTCAACTACAAGGGACCTCTCGCCCTCTCTGTTACTGCTTTCCTCTGCGCTAGCAACCTATATAAAATATGCATGTGCTTATAATAAAGATTTATCCTGCAAAGTAAATGACTACTGAGTAGTTGGCAGAGAATGCAGGATGTTAAGGTAGTTCTGCTGAGTCTATAAACTGGCATATATTGCATTATAGGGCTAAATTCCTCCCACTATTTATTTTAGAACTGCAATGCTACTATACAATATATTTGTAAAATGTTTACAAAAAATTCAAAAAATGAATGTTCCATTTGAATGAACCATGTAATACTACATTTTCCTACACAACCACTGTAAGAGAAATATGAGGTCATCCTTAGCCTCCTCCAGAAATATAACTGATTATCAGATTGTTGGGTCATTTGTATTATGAAAGTTGGTTGGTTGTCAAGTTGGGATAACCTCTTTAACCTGTTACGGACACAGGGCGTACCTGTAGGCCCTGATGTCCAGGTACTTAAGAACACAGGGCGTACAGGTGCGTCCTGTGTATTTCCGATCACCGCTGTGCGGCGGGCGGTGATCGGAACAGAGTGCCTGCTGAAATCATTCAGCAGGCCCTCTGTCACAAGGAGTCCTGTGCCCCCCCCCCCCCGTATCGGCGATCGCTGCAAACCGCAGGTCAATTCAGACCTGCGGTTTTCAGCGCTTTCGGAAGATTCTGATCCCCGCGGTCTGTGACCGTGGGGATCAGAAACTTCAAAATGACCTAACTTTTCATTTTAAACCCCCCTTCCCTGCAGCCCTCATTCTTATGTGCCGGCGGGCTGTGCGGGGGGGAGGTGCGGGTGTTGTGGGGGGGCGGGGGGGTGCGCGATCATCCGCCCGCCCCCTCTATCAGGATGGCCGAGCGGTTAGAAGAGTGTCAGCACTTGTCCTTAAGGGGTTAATATTTAGGAGTTATGGTCAAACTGGTCCCCCAAAACCCTAGATATTCCTATATTGGGCTGCTGCTTTCAAATAATAATGGGTCCCTAAGGGCCAACAGAAAATAACTGTATTTGGAGTTGACTGTACAGTTAACCATTTGCCTCAAGATTTTCTCTTCCTAAATGGCCCACGAAACATATTCTATATTTTTTAAAGCAGCACCTGGATCTGAAACTTTTATAATTCTATATAATTAGAAATGTAATATAGCCAACTAGTTATTCAATGAAATTTCGCTGTATAGTGCCACCTGCTGTTTGTTCTTTTCCTTATTTCTCTGTCCTGCTCCTTGAAATGAACGCACATGCTCTGTTCCTTCAACTGTCACCAGTCATATGTTAGACGCTTTGACAATTACAGGAAGAGAGCTGCAGCAGAAAGGACATGCACCCCTGAGAAAGGACAAACGCCCCAGAGCTGCCAGCTTGAAAAAAAAATCTAGCAGAGAAAATGGAGCAGTGAAATTATAACTTCCTTTGTCAGCGTGCATAGAAGCAACAAATTTAACCTGTTAGAACTGTAAGACGGCATGTCATTTATTGCTTCCAGGCCAGGAAGGAATAATCATTGATTTCATTGACCTAATTAGGATATATGTGACCTTTTGTGTGGATCCATTGAACTACACTATTGAAAGGTGAAAGATGAGCTTGCATCTACATTAACTCTTACCGACATTGCACAAAATACTTAATATTAAAAATGTGTCTCTGTGATCAGGAATAGATATTAGACTGCACCGATGAAAGCTAGTGCAGACAAGTGAATATGTCAATTTCCTGATGCATAACAGAAAATAGAATAACCTATTTAGCTGGTATGAGCACATTTTTTTCTGTTATAGATTTCATATTAGGTTTTTCACCAGTATACTCTATACTGACTGTATTTCTAAATTGCATTCTATTTGTGTTATTTTTTTATTTTTATTTTTTTTAAATTCTTTATTTCTCATTTTGCAAAAGTAACAACATTATTGCATGTTGAATCACATACTTTAGAAAATAATAGTCGGGCCCATGTCGACTGACATCATGAAGCATAATCCAACAATTCACATACAATTACAACACGTAAGTCTGTGTTTGATATTCAGCCTATGGTGACAATAAAGCACCTCGATTCATCTAACAAGAACCATACAAAATTCAAAAAAGGCCATAGAAGACGTAGCCATAGCATGAAAATAAAAGAAAATTCGACATACAATGACATGAATGGGGGGGTGGGGGCACAAGACAAGGATACAAAAGGAAGAATTGAGGGGGAAAGGATTTAAGGGAGCAGGTGGGGATAAATGAAGTGTACAGTAGTGTCCGGTCTAGACCCTCAAGACAGCAAATTCCGATACTCCGAGGAGTCCTGAAAGGTGAACCAAGGAGACCACATAGCAACAAAAGCTCTGTTACCACCTTTCAAAGATGCTGTGAGTTCCTCCATTCTCCGTATCTCTTCAACCTTCTGAATCCACATTCCCACGGAAGGAGGCGAACCAGACTTCTACCTCGCACGGACACAAGCTCTAGCTGCTATAACCAGATAACGTAGACAAGATCGTCAAAGTAATATCAACGGCAAGTCCGAAAGAAAGAGTAAGAAAAACTCTGGTGTGTTAGGGATTGAAAAGGGAAAAATGGAGGCCAGGGCCTTTTGGACAGATTCCCAGAAGGGTTTAACTTTGTCACATTGCCAGAAAATATGCAGGAGGGAACCTTGGTAGGCGTTACATCTCCAACATAGAGGAGAGGCCAATGGAAACATTTTTTGGAGACGGGTAGGAACATAATACCACCTCGATAGTAATTTGTAACTGGCCTCCTGATATTTACTTGCAATGGATGATTTATGAGTAAACTGGAAAATTCTAAGCCACTGGTCGGAGGAAATATCCTTCTGCAAGTCCTGAGCCCATGTTGCTGAGTAAGGTGGGAGATAGTCCGAACCCGGCGTTACCAATGCCTTGTATAATTCTGAGAGAGAGTGCCGATATAGGCCGGAGCCTATACATATTTTTTCAAAAGAAGTAAGTGCCCTATCATATCCCTGAGTGGACGGAATAGAAGAAAGGAAATGATGTAGCTGCCTTGATCTCCATGGACCCAGAGGACAGGGGTCTGTCAGACCTAATAGTTCAGAGTAAGTGAGCCATCTGCCTACCACTCGACCTCCACTGTGCGAACGGACCCCCTGAGTAACCCGCTGGGAAGTCCGGATGTCCTAGGACAGGGAACATTGGAGAGGGTGCAGGGGAAATTGTAGATATCTGTTGGTACTTACGGAATTGAGCTAAGGTAGGACCTATGAGAGGGTGAGAGGAAAGGTCACTAGGGACCTTCCTTTCCGTCCATGGAAGGAGGGCCAAAGGAGTTTGTGATGTGAATTGCTCAATTGAGATCCATTGCTTGAACTGAGTGTGCCAGGACCAATCTACCACACGTTGAAACATAGAGGCTGCATAATACTTTCTTAGATCAGGGATCCCCAGGCCCCCCCTTTCCTTCGGCACATGTAATAAGGATCTAGACAGTCTCGAATTTTTCCCTGCCCACAGAAATCTAAAGAGATCCCGATGTACAACAGAGAAGAAACTGGCCGGAATCATTCTATTTGTGTTATATGATTAGATATCATCTACAGGGGTTGTTGCTAGGCCAAAACATCCGTGGCCCCGAATGTAGTGGGTGCAGCACATACAACTGGACAGCAATACAGGCAGGGCACAGGAGCCAATGTCTCTCGTCCCCACTGTTCACTCTCATAGGCCACAGGCTACTAGGTCTAAAGTCTATGAGAGGATGTATCAGCAAAGCAGGGGGTGCAACCACCCACAACAGGACACAGGTAACTCATGGAATAGGCCAGAAGTGGCTTATGGCCTGTATTGCAGATGGCAGCAAGGAGGCATTAGGGGGCCTTATAACTACTGTGGCCACTATAGGGGGCGTCCTATTACTACTGGGGGTACTATAGAGTGGTTTTATTATTACTGGAGCACTATTAGGGGCCTTACTATTTCTGTGGTCACTATGTGGTGCTATATTACTATTTGGGCACTATGAGGGTCATTATTACTACTGGTGGCACTGTGAGAAAAATTATTTCTACTATGAGCATTATGGAGGCTTTTTACTACTGGGGTACTATGAGGGAATTACTAGCATTATTGGGCACAATATGGAGGGCAATATTAACAGGGTCACTTTTGGGGAGCATTATTGCTAATCGGGGCACTATTACTAATGAGGCACTCTGGGAGAGAAATATTACTATTGGTGGGATTTCTTGGAGCACTGTTTTTGTGGGGGAAGGACTACCTATATGGCACTATTATTCTGCAGAATTGTGTTTGAGGACAGTGGGGAGTACACTTGTCAAAGTATTGGGAATAATAACAGGATAATACTGTTGGGGCACCAGAAGAAGGAGGATAATAGAAAACTGAGGAACTTAAGATGTTTGTGTGGCAAACTCAGCTTGTCTGAAAGATGTCGTCATGGCGGTCTGGGCTAAATGTAAAAGATGAAGAAAGATAATTCTTACATGAGAAGAGACATCCCTAGATGTAATTGATATGAAGTGCTTAAATCTCTTGTGTAGTCCATCCAAATTTGTCTTTAGTAGTATAGTAGTATAGTAGAATATGGCACATGTGCATTCCATAAAATGTTTAGACCCTCCGGTTATAGTGTTAAATAAGTAGAATTAAGTGTTTGTATATCTTGGAAGGGTACCAAAATCAATGTTGAGTCTCCTTAATTATTTTGGGGTATGCTTTCCGATTAAGAAGCCTTTGGTACGCTAGTACAAAAATAGCCAAGGATGCATTTGTAATATTTAGAATGGCTGTGGTCTTTATTTTGGCTATAGTAGTGTTCACTTGTAAAATAACTGAATGAGTGAATGTCTGCAGTGAGTGAGGTTCTTTTGTTGGTAGAAATCTCATAGTTACCAGTAGTAGTAACAGTACCAGCAGTAATAGTCAGCTTTCCCTCACTTTCAGTGACAGTAGATGGCATTTTTGTGGAAATATACCCCAATATTACATATGCACACATATAGTATTAGGCCGACTGTTTACTGCCAATACATCCTTCATTACCATTCCACAAAAGAAGTTACCCAGCTTTCCAAAGCTCTTAGAAAGACAAAACTGACTAATTATGCCATGATAATTCACCACTTCCTATGATGCTGTATAATTAGGCAGATTTGACTTTCAGGATCTTTACAACAAAATGTATGAACAAAGGGTGGCTTCCGTTATGTCTTCGCATAGATTGTTCTCCAGGTTTCCCAGAATGCTAAATTCCAAATTTGTTTACTTAAATAGTGATAAACCCCTCCATATAGTGAGAATGACTCCAAGCTTTTCCAGGACCCTGAATCGCCCGATGTTCAGGCAGATTATTGCTAACAAGTGTTGATATGAACACTCGTTAGTGATAATCTGCCTGTATAAAGGCGTCGCTGATTACGCGATTAACGAGCAAAATCATTCATCGGGTAATAGAATCGTTATCCAGCAGCAGATCATGCCATCTAAACAGCTTCTGCTGCCCACAAACAATGATCTTGTATGGGGACAAGAGTTGGCATTAATGATCGCTCCTCCCCATACTGTGGTGGAGATCACTGCATTTAAATGTTGCGGTTTCCTTCCCTGACAAGCAAGCGGTTGTCAGGAAGGAAAGCTTTTTTCCTGACAATCGCTTGCTACATTGGGCCATTTAAAGAGGGCTTAACACTGTGGAGCTCCATTGGGAGCCACAAACAATGTTGCTATGAGGCTATATGGTAGTTACACACAATGTATCAGAACAGCATTGTGTGCAGTTTATATCACCAATACATCATCAATCATAGACCTTCAGAATTTGTTACCCAGTTTTCCCAGGCTGCAGAATGCCAGATCTCAAGGACAAGTTATATGGATCATTTCAGCTCACCATCATTAATATGTTTCCATATATTGCCACTTCCCCTGAGCCGAAGCAGTCTCTTGCTCAGGCGTAGGTTAGAAAGCCACACAAATGGTGATTCCAGCCCTCCAATAAAAACCAATCACATTCGGATGGGTCATATATGAACTACATTTTTTAGACATCTCCTGTGTACCCCTACTGATGAGAGTGCCAAATTATGCCAACTCTAAAATCATTGAATAACTAGTCAGATTTGCTATTTAGGCACCTGGACAAAATAAGTGAAAATAGCGAACACAAAAAAACACACTATAGCTATTCCAGATATAATTCCTATCCTGTAGCTGCTCTGATTCCCTGCGTCAGGTCCTGCATTCCAGTAGACCTGACAGACTCCATTATACATCATGGGCTCTAAGTCTTGCACCCTTTTCCTGAACTTTTTCTTCAGCAGTGATGTCATATTGGCGCACACTGTTAATATCATTCAGTCTCCTGATGAAGATGGAGGAGGCTGGGAGGAAGGGGTTCCTTCTGTGCTTGCTTATGAAGCTTGCTGAAGTTCTCGCTGGCTTTTCTAAAGGGTACATTGTTTTATATATGTATCTATTTTTTTTTAAGTTCAGTGTCCCTTTTAATAACCTCTGTAATTGACACCTTATAGGAAGATGACGTCACCAGAATCTGCTTACCCGCTTTACACTGCATGGAGACTGGCACTTTATATGGCAAGTATACATCATTTTTTTTCTATGTAAACTTTTGTTCTACATGTTAATTGCAAACTAAAGTGGAACTCCCTTTAAAGCCCAGTTATTTATTTCATCAAACGCAATTAAGGCTGGAATTCTGGCAAGTTATCTTATGCTTGAGCCGGACACAACTGATAACAGTTTGGTTATCCGCAGCATCATGGCTTCAAATGCTGTGCAGCCGTGGACCCATTAACATGCCAGAATAAAAATGTATTGGTTTCATGTAGGCAACCTTCATTTTTAATGCTGTTTCCGTACAGCATTAAAACAAATTGGTTCTGTGTAGTTAAAGTTATTATTAGCCAAAGTCGCTCAAGACTTTGGTGAATTACTACTGTATTCATACCTGCATATTTTAAAAGAGTTTAAACTAGGAATCCAAAGTGGGCTTTGTTAAAAAAAAGGTACCAGCCAGTACTAAAGCCCACTTCGGATTTCTATTTTATACTGTTTTAAAATATGCAGATATGAATACAGTAGTAATTCACCAAAGTCTCGTGCGACTTCGGCTGATAATAACTTTATCTACACAGAGCCAATTCGTTTAATGCTGTACGGAAACAGCATTAAAAATGAAGGTTCTGAACGAATCAACTTTGGATCTATGATCCGAAGCTCAATTCGCTCAATCCTACTCTTAAGATTACAAACCGCTACTTTAACCCATTCAAAGTACTCGGCCAAACATGGGAGCATTGACCACTAAGGCCTACAACTGTACTATATGTAATGAACGATTTTAAACCTCTATATTTTGCCACTTTTTAGAAAGTTAGAGATAGAAACACCCAAAAAAAAAGCTGTTGTGGAGCCACCCGGTGGTTGCTCTGTCTTTTCTCCCATGAGGTCTGCTATACATATCCTTGAGCTTCAAACCAGTCTGATCTCTCAGCAGCTGGAAGCTTCCTTTTTGCTGGTTCACATTGCGTTCAGCCTCTCCTCTCTGATAATGAAATGTTTTATGTAAAACAGCTGGAATGGGAGGCCTAATACATGAGTGGATTTTAGCAACCACTTCCTAACCCCCTCCTCTCTCATGTGGCTTGTCTCTGTTCTGAGCATTTGTTACATTTCTGTGTTATTTAGATGTGTATCTGCATTGAACTCTGCCCAGGACATGTCCGGCTAGAGCTTAAGCTTAGGCATGGAAGTGATTTCCCTTTCTTATTTGTCCCATAAAGCACAAGTCTGGGGCTAGATTCTGGGATTGCTTCAATTCACTCAAGAATTCAGTCTTCTTCTCAAGGGATGGGTCTTTTTATTTATGTGAAGACTGACCAACAGTGTAGTCTGGAGCTAGAGGGATTGTCTTAAACTATCCCACTCAATAATTGTAGATTTCATTATTGAGACATAAATGGGGATTAGTGATATAATCTGTGTCTGCAGGCCGTTTCTGGCTTTGATCATAGATGTATTTCTTTATCAATATTATGTATATAGATCTGATAGCATTTCATGTTCGTCACTCTCCATCTGTTTTGCTTTGTGTAGCATAAGCTCTTATTGTCTGGGCATTTAAGGATGACATAGATGATTTCATTACTTTATTGTGATTTAAATCTTTGATTTCATTGCAGTTTCGGAGCCATATTTTTAACGGGGCTGATTAATTAAAAGTGGGGGAGTTTGGGCTGCCGGTGGTAGTATAGTCATGTCTAGAGACCCCGCACAATGGGACTGGCTGACAGTCTAACATGCATGGTCAAGCACATTAAACTTTAACACTCAATCATTTTGTTCTCTCTGGAGATAAGCCACCACCAGAAGCATGTGGCAGCGGCTTTCATTGAAGGTATATGTGCATCTTAAAGGGAACCTGTCATCAACCTTATGCTGACGTCACTGAGGGCAGTATAATGTAGTGACAGAAATGCTGATTTCAGTGGTGTATCACTCATCAGCTAAAAGTAAGTGGATGCCGAGAACAATCATAATCATTGCAGTCCAGGCCTTGAAAAGAGTCAAGTCTACCTGAGAAGAGTCCTGGTTATTCATGAATTCCTGCTCTCCCTGCCCACCTGCTGATGACTGACCGTCTTCTACCTAGTTGTCTCCCTTTCTCTCTAGGAGAGAACTGCCAATCATCAGCAGATGGGTGAGAGAGCAGGAGATTATGAATAACCAGGACTCTTCTCAGGTAGATGTGACTCTTTTCAAGGCCTGGGCTGCAATGATTGTGATGCTGGTTCTCAGCAACCACTTACTTTTAGCTCATGAGTGACACACTGCTGAAATCAGCATTTCTGTCACTACTTTATACTGCTCTCAGTAAGGTCAGCATAAAGTTCATGATAGGTTCCCTTTAAAGCCAGCCATATATAGCATAACTATTGGTGAAACAAGCTCTATCTCTCTCTCCCAATCAGCCAACCATGTATATATTGTTAAGAGGGGAGAAATCTGCTGCCAGACTCCTGTGGCAGCAGCCTATGGCCATTGCCCGGCCGTGCCTGTATTGCGGCCCTGAAACAGTGGGTCTGCAATATGCAGGCACCGCCTGTGCTCAATGCATCACGGATGCGGACCCATTCACTTGAATGGGTGGAATAGACTACTTTTTTACGGTGCGGACGGATCACGGACTCATTCAAGTTGATCCGCACAGATGTTGACCGTGCATTGGAGAACAAAAGAATCAGGCATGTTAAAATCCAACCTATATGACCTATCTCTCCCCAACATCTGCCATCAAGGGAGTGTCGGGAGTCCCCCATACACATTAGATGGTCATCCAATCTCACTTTTATTTTGTTTTGCTTCTTCTTTTTACATTTGTGTTGTTCTCTACTATGAATTGATACAATATTGGAACAGTTTATTTTTGGAGGAGTTTAAGCTATGTACTTATGAAAGTTTCCCATGAGTGTTTTAAGTGTTTGACAGGTTATATATCACATATATCAACTGCGACCAGCCAGTTGTCTTATGTCTGACCCAGACACTTTAGAAATTTGGCTTTGGATGACAATTTGACACCAAAGTCTCAAACAGATCACCAGATCAATCAGCAAAAGGATTTTGATCCAGCACTACCATAGCAGAGGAAATCCAGGAAAGAACATAGGGTTTCATCAGACATGTGACTGCACTCTAACGCAATTACTCCAGTTTTTATGAAAGGCTTTGAAGCCGGACCAAATGTGACCATGAGTAACATTCAGATAGATTTTCACTTTCACTGTTCATGGCCACCGCTGCCTAGTATCTGATGGAGATGAAGACCGAGTATGGTCCAAACGTACAGTACTGTGCAAAAGTTTTAGGCACAAGTTGAAAAAATGCTGCAAAATAAGAATGCTTTCAAAAATAGAAGTGTTAATGGTTTAAATTTATTCTGCAGCAGGACAATGACCCCATACATACAGCCAATGTCATTAAGAATTATCCTCAGCATAAAGCCTCTTGTACACGTGTGCTGCCCGTGCTGCGGACTGCAAATTGCGGTCCACAATGCACTGGCACCGACCGTGGGCCAGCCGCATGCGGATCGCGAACCCATTCACTTGAATGGGTTTCGCAATCCCTCCGTTCTGCAAAAAAGTTAGGACAAGTTCTATCTTTTTGTGGAACGGAAGCACGGAACGGAATCGCACGAAAAGCACTCCGTAGTGCTTCAGTGCGATTTCGGATTTGCGGACCCATTCAAGTCAATGGGTCCGCATCCCTGATGTATATGTAAGTCATGTATAGTTCCGATCACCGCCGCCCGACGGGCGGTGATCGGAATCTGGTGCCTGCTCAAATCATTGAGCAGGCACCTAGGCTAAATGCGCGGGGGGATCCCGTGACCCACCTGTGTCGGCGATCGCCGCAAACCGCAGGTCAATTTAGACCTGCGGTTTGCGGCTTTTTATTGTGCGGGCGGCGGCTGGCGGCGATGCCATCGGGTCCCCATGGGGCTTTGGGGGGAACCCGATGTCATGGAAGGCAGCGCGATGTCTAAGGAAGGCATCGCGCAGCCTTCCGGTGAAGAGCCTGTGAGATCCAGCCCCCCCCTACACACAGTATTACTCAAACAGCCAATGCATTCCAATACAGAAGTATTGGAATGCATTGTAAAGGATTAGACCCCCAAAAGTTCAAGTCCCAAAGTGGGACAAAAAATAAAGTGAAAAAAAAGTTGAAAAAATTAAGTTTTCCCCCAAAAGAATTAAAAGTTTCAAGTAAAAATAAACGAAAACGTCATTTTCCCCAAATAAAGTAAAAAAAAATTGGTAAAAAATAGGGGGGGGGAAAAAGTATACATATTAGTTATCGCCGCGTCCGTATCGACCGGCTCTAAACATATCACATGACCTAACCCCTCAGATGAATACCGTAAAAAATTAAAAATGAAAACTGTGCTAAATAAACCATTTTTTTGTCACCTTACATCACAAAAAGTACAACAGCAAGCGATCAAAAAGGCGTTTGCCCACCAAAATAGTACCTATATAACCGTCACCTCATCCCGCAAAAAATGAGCCCCTACCTGAGACATTCTCCCAAAAAATATAAAAACTATGGCTCAGAATATGGAGACACTAAAACATCATTTTTATTGTTTTAAAAAAGCTGTTATTGTGTAAAACTTACATAAATAAATAAAAAGTATACATATTAGGTATCGCCGCGTCCGTGACAACCTGGTCTATATAAATATCACATGATCTAACCTGTCAGATGAATGTTGTAAATAACAAAAAATAAAAATGATGCCAAAACAGCTATTTCTTGTTATCTTGCCTCACAAAAAGTGTAATATAGAGCAACCAAAAATCATATGTACCCTAAACTAGTACCAACAATGCTGCCTCCCTATCCTGTAGTTTCTAAAATGGGGCCTTTTTTTGGAGTTTCTACTCTAGGGGTGCATCAGGGGGGCTTCAAATGGGACATGGTGTCAAAAAAAACAGTCCAGCAAAATCTGCCTTCCAAAAATCGTATGACATTCCTTTCCTTCTGCACCCTGCCGTGTGCCCGTACAGCTGTTTACAACCACATATGGGGTGTTTCTGTAAACTACAGAATCAGGGCCATAAATATTGAGTTTTGTTTGGCTGTTAACCCTTGCTTTGTTACTGGGAAAAATGGATTAAATTTGAAAATTTGCCAAACAAATTGAAATTCTGAAATTTCATCTCCATTTGCCAATAACTTTTGTGGAACACCTAAAGGGTTAACGACATTTGTAAAATCAGTTTTGAATACCTTGAGAGGTTTAGTTTCTTAGATGGGGTCACTTTTATGGAGTTTCTACTCTAGGGGAGCATCAGGGGGGCTTCAAATGGGACATGGTGTCCAAAAAAACAGTCCAGCAAAATCTGCCTTCCAAAAACCATATGGCATTCCTTTCCTTCTGCGCCCTGCCGTGTGCTCGTACAGTAGTTTATGACCACATATGGAGTGTTTCTGTAAACTACAGAATCAGGGCCATAAATATTGAGTTTGGTTTGGCTGTTAACCCTTGCTTTGTAACTGGAAAAAAATTATTAAAATGGAAAATGTGCCAAAAAAGTGAAATTTTGAAATTGTATCTCTATTTTCCATTAATCCTTGTGGAACACCTAAGGGGTTAACGACGTTTGTAAAATCAGTTTTGAATACCTTGAGAGGTGTAGTTTCTTAGATGGGGTCACTTTTATGGAGTTTCTACTCTAGGGGTGCATCAGGGGGGCTTCAAATGGGACATGGTGTCAAAAAAAACAGTCCAGCAAAACCTGCCTTCCAAAAACCGTATGGCATTCCTTTCCTTCTGCGCCCTGCCGTGTGCCCGTACAGTGGTTTATGACCACATATGGGGTGTTTCTGTAAACTACAGAATCAGGGCCATAAATATTGAGTTTGGTTTGGCTGTTAACCCTTGATTTGTAACTGGAAAAAAATTATAAAAATGGAAAATCTGCCAAAAAAGTGAAAATTTGAAATTGTATCTCTATTTTCCATTAATTCTTGTGGAACACCTAAAGGGTTAACAAAGTTTGTAAAATCAGTTTTGAATACCTTGAGGGGTGTAGTCTCTAGAATGGGGTCATTTTTGGGTGGTTTCTATTATGTAAGCCTCGCAAAGTGACTTCAGACCTGAACTGGTCCCTAAAAATTGGGATTTCAAGATTTGCTTCTAAACTTCTAAGCCTTGTAACATCCCCAAAAAATAAAATATCATTCCCCAAATGATCCAAACATGAAGTAGACATATGGGGAATGTAAAGTAATAACTATTTTTGGAGGTATTACTATGTATTATAGAAGTAGAGAAATTGAAACTTGGAAATTTGCAATTTTTTACAAATTCTTGGTAAATTTGGTATTTTTTTATAAATAAAAATGATTTTTTTTTACTTTATTTTACCAGTGTCATGAAGTACAATATGTGATGAAAAATCTCAGAATGGCGTAGATAACTCAAAGCGTTTTAAAGTTATCAGCACTTAAAGTGACACTGGTCAGATTTGCAAAAATGGCCAAGTCCGAAAGGTGAAATAGGGCCGAGTCCTTAAGGGGTTAAAGGTAAAGGATAGTGTCACCAAATGTTGATTTCATTCAGATTTCTCTTGTTCATTCACTTTGCATTTTGTTAAAGGGGTTCACCGGGCTTTTAATATTGATGACCTATATTGATGATAGATCATCATATTAAAAGCCCAGCCCATATTAAAAGTCATTTAATTGACAAAAATAAATTAACATTTATATTTTTAAAGCATTCTTACTTTGCAACATTTCCCCACATTTGCCTAAAACTTTTGCACAGTACTTTATTGAGGTTCCATTTGTTCATGTGTATAAAATTCTCCATATCATTACAGTCATTCACTCCATTTGGTATAAAATGGTTGAAATTATAACTTATATGTACAATTTTAGTTGTGCTTCAAAAATGGACATTGAAATCACAGATGCAAATACTTGTTCTATGGTGCTGCCTGTAATCTTCAGTTATAATGAGGGCACTCAATCCGCTTCTGGGTGTTTCTCTGTTGATATTTGCTTTGGATTAGGGAGCATTAGCAGTGAGCACAAAAGTCAGAGGTCGGAGAGAGACACCAATTCTGGAACTGTAGGGAGTGTGCAAGTGATGTCAGTGCAAGTTGGCTGCTTTGTACTGGTAATACAGGACTCAACCTGACTATAACTAACTTGATTATATCATTAGATGAACATTCTGGTATTTTCATTCCTGAAGATTTCTGATAGGAGGCTCCAACAGAAGAATCAAGTGTATGTCACAGAATAGTCATACGGCGGCATATGCTGTCCACTGGCCGCAATGTAATGAAAAAAAATATACTGCTCTGTATATATATTTTTTTCTGACGGCCACCTATATGGGAAATGTGGCTACAGGAACTTTCCAAGAGGATAAAAAGAATATGTCATCATAACGTGATGTGAATGAACCCTACAGCTGATTTTCAAAGAATTTTAATATTTTTTTAAAGAGCATATGTCACCATGACCAACCCTATTAAACAATGCATACTGCCTGTTATGGTTGATCATGGTAAGTTCAAATACCCTTCACTTACTGCAATCAGATGTTCCACTGCAGAGAAATTTATAAATGTATTATTATGCTAATGAGTTGCTCTGAGCACCAAGGGGCTAGCCTAACCCCGGGGAGCACCGCTTTACTTCCTTCTCTCCCCAACTGCCACTCCCTGTCCCTTACTGATTTACAGGACCAGACATCCTCACTGCTCCGATGGCATTGAAATATCACACATAAGTGTTTCAATTTGTCTGCACCATGACATCTGATTTCACTCACCATGATCAACTCTACCAGGCAGTATGTCTGGTTTAAAGGGGTATTCTGGTTATGCAACTTTCAGCATCAATTGACAGGAAACGATCACTTACTAATAGAGATTATTTATCTGTAATGCCCAGTTTTCCTGCACGCCATCTTGCTTAAATAGCATTTTCCACTGTGTTTGTTCCCTATCCCGATGATATCACATCTACATCTGAGGAGTGGCAAGTCTTGTAAGACTCTGCCCTGTAGACATAACATCATCAGTGAACTTGCCTATGAGGGCAATGTTCTACTCATTCTCCTGGACCATGTCCTGTAGACGTGATGTCAGCATTGATGCTGTGTCCTAGGGTGGGGTTTTTACAGCAGGAATTCAAGCAGGCTTGGATCCAGGGTTGCCATCAGGAATTTCAGGGCTGTATAAAGACAAACTGTGTGCCCTGCCACCCCTATTTTTATTTATGCTGTTTACCAATCACCATAAATAATATGTTTACTTTATTGTACGGGTTATTCTTATTATGGGGATACCGAATACTGTTTTGCGATACTGTTACTGATCACGATCACAGGTGCCCTTTAAAACCTGATGATACAAAAGCTCTCAAAGCCACTGTGAAAAATGCATAGGAAAGAGCCACTGAGAAGGGTGAAATCTGCAAGAGAAATCCTGCTGCATAAATTGGCAACCTGCAGATTTAAAATCCCATATAGCGCAGCTTTTCTGCTCCAATTTTTTACGCAGCATGTAGATTAGAATTATAAAAAATTATCCACTTTACTGGTCCTGTACAATGCTACAGAAAATCTACAGCTATTCAGTCACATGTGACCCCAGCCTAAATATCCTAATTATAGCAGATAAATACAGTTGATTACTTATGTTTTGTGTGGGAGTGTTCCTTTAGTACTAGGGGTTCCTTGTGATCCAATATGTCACACTAGATTCTTCTATCAGGCTCTTCCGGCAGAGCAACAGTTTGTCGAAAGACAACGTGTCTGGCATAGCCAGAAAAGGCCTGAGCACCGCTAGGCCCCATGGCCTATAATGGGATTTGGCGAGGGTTTAGCCTATTTTCAGCATTAGCGCGGACAAATACCTCCGAAAGCACCTTTTTTTGTCCAGCCGAATCTCGGGATTAAAGCTTGATCCCCACCAAGTCCCATTATAGTCAATGGGCTCCGGCGGGGTTAGGTAATAT